>NC_057947.1:2689684-2794684 GCF_018555375.3 Anguilla rostrata
TGGCTCGGTGATTCCTTTCGGCTCAAGCAAACATGAAAAGTGCTAAATAAATGCAATCCACCATTATTATTATTGTTATAAGTAATTGTAGTAAAACTAGCAGTAGTGGGCTTGTGTGTATCAGTAATAGTTTAGTTGTAGGGTCAGAGTTAGTAGCAGTAGTAAGTTTGTGTGTATCAGTAATAGTTTAGTTGTAGGGTTAGGGTTAGTAGCAGTAGTAAGTTTGTGTGTATCAGTAATAGTTTAGTTGTAGGGTTAGGGTTAGTAGCAGTAGTAAGTTTGTGTGTATCAGTAATAGTTTAGTTGTAGGGTTAGGGTTAGTAGCAGTAGTAAGTTTGTGTGTATCAATAATAGTTTAGATGTAGGGTCAGAGTTAGTAGCAGTAGTAAGTTTGTGTGTATCAGTAATAGTTTAGTTGTAGGGTTAGAGTTAGTAGCAGTAGTGGGCATGTGTGTATCAGTAATAGTTTAGTTGTAGGGTCAGGGTTAGTAGCAGTAGTAAGTTTGTGTGTATCAGTAATAGTTTAGTTGTAGGGTTAGGGTTAGTAGCAGTAGTGGGCATGTGTGTATCAGTAATAGTTTAGTTGTAGGGTTAGGGTTAGTAGCAGTAGTAAGTTTGTGTGTATCAGAAATAGTTTAGTTGTAGGGTTAGGGTTAGTAGCAGTAGTAAGTTTGTGTGTATCAGTAATAGTTTATCTATAGGGCCTTACCTGGCTTTTTCATCCATGAAGGTGTAGGGTTTTTGGGGTACCCCCTGCCGTAAGCTGGTCTCCCCAGGCTTACCCAGCGGGGTCCTGCGGCCGGAGGGCGTGGTACGTCCAGAGGGCGTGGCGCGTCCCGTGGGGGTCAGGCGAGAGGGCGTGCCCCTGCCGTCCCCCACAGGGCTCAGGCTGGTCACCAGGACGACGGGGGGAGAGAGGGAGGGGCCGGGGGCCAAGGCGGGGGCCGTCGTGGCCGGGACGTACAGGGGGACGGAGGAGATGGGCTTGCCGATGGCGGGGGGCGGGGACACTAAAGGGGGCGGGGAGACGAGGGCGGTCTGAGACATGGGAGGAACCACATTGATTGGGCTGTGCGGTTTGGGCAGGACGGGAGGGGGGGACTTGGTGGGCAGAGCCAGGGTCTGAGTGGGAGGGGCTGGGGTAGCGGCGGTGGGAGGGGTGAGGGAAGAGGCGGTGGTGACGGTGATGTTTAGGGTGGTCTTTGCCTTGATCTGGGTGGGTGTGATGGAGGGGGAGATCTGGACAGGTGTGATGGTGCGATGTGTTGGGGTGGGGTTGGCTGAGAGAGGAATAGTAACCGCAGTGGCAGGGGCAGGGCTGGGGGCGGGGCTGGGGGACAGGGGTGTAGCCTCCCCAACGGCAGTGCTTCGGGGTGGGGAGGGGCGTTTGGGGGCGGGGGGAGCGGATTCTGGGGTTGGAGAGGGTGTAGGAGCTTGAGCCGCAGAAGCCTGGGAGGTGGTAACCATGGAAACCGGTTTACTTGTCACTGCAGAGGTAGCGGCTGGACCGCTCACTGATGACATCACTACCGGAGGCTTGGGGGAGGGGACGGTCTTCACGACGACAACGGCAGGAGGTTTGGAAGGTCCTGTTCAATTAAATGATTTGTTATGCGATGGACTTCTGAACCCATTTTGGACAGAGAAGCCAAGAGCTTAGGCCTGTATTTAATGAACTTTGACTTACAAGACTATATTTTTAAAAACTAATTCTTGATTTTAATTGTTAGTCAAAGGCAAAAACAAATGTTGACTGAATTGCAGCCTTAGAATTGAAATGTTCTGTCAAAAACGTGATATTCTTGTCAAAAATATGGTATATACTGTATACAGGACTGTTCTTTGTTGTGTTTGCATTATTATTATTATAAATATGATATACACCAGATTAAAAACTCAAACGACTGACAATGACATTTACACGATTTCCAGAAAGCCTTTCTCGCGCATTCCTTTTAAACATTTGGAACTGTGCAGATACTGTGAAGGCAAGAACATTAAATATTGTCTGGTACCCTCTCTAAATCTGCCAGTTTCTGTATCTAAACTCATTCAGTGTAATATTTACACTTGTACATTATGTGTTTTTACGTAGATGTTTTACCAAACTGCCTGCGTGCGCAAAGCGAATTTCCTTCGACGGCAATAAAGGACGTGTTCGGCTGTAGTGCTGTTGCCGGGTGTGGGGCGTACCTGCGGAGTCCAGACACACTTTCTCTGACAGGTTGCTGTAGGGCCCCTGCCCGGCTTTGTTGACACAGGCCACTCTGAACCGAAAGGTGCCCCCTGCTGGAAGGTCTGTGGCATTGTAGTAGCACTCCGCCACGCCAGTGGCCACAATCAGCCAGTTAGTTTCACCTGAAGAGAACGAAGACAAGCGGGAAAAAAGATGACACGTTTACACATATTGTATTGTTGCATTTGTTGCCCCGGTAACTGCCTGCATCTGATTCGTCAGGTCTGTCTTGCAGGAGATTTTATTTTAAAAGAGACTCCCTGGTTAAATAAAGATCGATCAAATAAACAAAACAAATCACATGTTAAAAAAACTGTAGTAGACCAATGTAGTAGAGATGACCCTATACTTTAAGAGGCGTTAACATGAATAGCCTTCCTTGACCCCGTTCATTGCATGTACTTTTGCATACAAGATACCTTGAATAGACCATATTTTGCATGAGTTTAATATTTCATTAAAACAATATTAAATTATACAAATGTTATGAAATACATTTTTTACAAATGATTTTTCTTTCTGTAAATGTATTAACACAAATATGTTCCTTTACTTTGATGACCACAAGGTGGCAGCACCGAAGAGATCATTTGCCAGATAGATTTTCACTGTTGTTTTGGTCGGAATATCTGCAATTCTTAAAGAGGACATATTTTTATAAGACAGCATATGATAGGAGTTATAGCAGTATTTATTCCTGAAGTGTATCTGAAACATTCAACCTAACAAATTTATTTCTAACAATGGGTTTCAAATACAGACAATGGAGCCAAATGCAAGATTTCAGGGTCATTGAAGCAACATATTCATATTTTTTCTTGAGGTATTCCTTGAAGGAGAAAAACAGCAATTCCTTCTAACTAAACCAGGGTGAGCTAACCTCACTGGCTACAGTGCAGAGAGAGATGGAGGTGAGCACACATCCAGTATCTGGTACAAAAGACATTCAGCACAGAACAGACAGATTTATGCATAACACACACACACACACACACACACACATATATATATATATAACCACTGAGTGGATACATCAGTCAACAATGTAATATTCATACCATTCCTATCTCACAGATCATATGATTATTGTGTTTGCCACTGTTATTTAACAATCTAAAAAAAGCCCCATAATCCCCCTCTGGTGGTGGAGCTGGGCTGTATGACACTGAATACAGTCCCATAATCCCTCTCTGGTGGTGGAGCTGGGCTGTGTTTCTAACAGTGAATACAGTCCCATAATCCCCCTCTGGTGGTGGAGCTGGTCTGTGTATCTAACAGTGAATACAGCCCCATAATCCCCCTCTGGTGGTGGAGCTGGGTTGTGTATCTAATAGTGAATACAGTCCCATAATCCCCCTGTGGTAGTGGAGCTGGGTTGTGTATCTAACAGTGAATACAGTCCATAATACCCCTCTGGTAGTGGAGCTGGGTTGTGTATCTAACAGTGAATACAGTCCATAATACCCCTCTGGTAGTGGAGCTGGGTTGTGTATCTAACAGTGAATACAGTCCCATAACCCCCCTCTGGTGGTGGAGCTGGGCTGTATGACAGTGTGGGGGCGTGGCTCGGAGGGACCCACCCTCTGTTCTTCTCTCCAGGGAGTAGGTGCAGGGGGCCAGGGTGTCCGAAGGCCTCCACAGCACCAGGGCCGTGTTCTTGTACTTCTGCGGGATCTCTGGGGTGCCCGGACGGTTGGGCAGGCCTGGTCGGACGGGGACAAGAGACACAGCGCGTGGGTCACACCCAAAACTCGTTCGGCTTTGCCCGCCTCAGCTTGGGCTGGGCTTTATTTTCAATAGAAGCTCCCAAAGCAGCCAATTACCTCACCCTGTCTTCTGACGAGATCAGAGGTGACGGAAACTCATTTTTACCTTCTAGGTTTCAAACAGAAGGTGACAGCCCAGATGGGAAAGGGACGGAGGGGGCTCTGGCCACAAATTCAATTCGGTTTGGGAATTCATTGAAACGCAGACGAGATCTGGCGTTTCGCGGGCGCTTTCCGCGAAACGCCGCTCCCGTCGCGTCACCTTTTCCTGTCAGCCGAATCTGAGAGAACTTTCGTCACAGACAAGATTCGCTGCCCTCTGAACCAATACCTGGACACCTTAATGAGGAATGCGTTAGCATTAGCACTATCCACACCCTGAAAGAGCTGGTGTAGATCACACAGTGGAGCAGCAGAAGGCCCGTCCCACACCTCTACCCCCTAGGCTCAACACCCCTTTCTCTCCAGACACACTGCGACCGGGCATTTATCAGCTCTTATCCAGAGCGGCTTACATAGGCACAAACATACAGGTCTAAGCAACAAAGACTGGTGTCATTATGGCCTCAACAGCAGCCATTCATACAGAAATATGCATTACTACTTAGAAGTACTACTTACTACTTAAAATGTAGTACATACATAAACTTACAAGATAAATTTAAGCACCACACACAGTAACATGTTCGGTGTTAAATCGACTCTTCCAGTGTACATACGCCCCTTACTGGACTCACACTCTGTTAGAGTTGAATTAACACCGGACATTCTACTGTGTAGTAGGCACAAGAGGGAGACAGAGAATGTGAGAAATGGGTTCATGAATACGGTTTTATATGCAGCATAAGCAGGGTTATAAAGGTGCGTGAAGGTGCATTTGGGCAGGTGTGGAGCATGCCGGAGGCCTAACGCTCCCCCCCCCCCCACTGTGGACTCACGGGCCAGAGAGATCATGCAGGAGCTGGTGACGGAGGCCAGGGGGTTGGTGGCCACGCACTCGTACAGCCCCGCGTCCTTCTTGGTGGTCTTCATGATCATGAGGAGCTGCCGTCCGTCCGGGCAGGAGATCATGTTCATCCTGGGGTCGATCTCCAGCGGATTCTTATCTGAGAGCGCAGACAGAGAGCATTCTGGGAGTCTCAAAGCTGCTTCCCATCGGAGACTGCATTATCAGTCAGCTGGGTGCTCTCAAACCAGTGCTAGCCTTTCCTCACTGAAACACTGATACCTTCAACTTACATTACTTTGGAGGAATAGTTTTAGAGCTGTGTCCACCTCACACTGACTCAGTAGTAAAAATGGCTAAACCTGTGCAGGTACCCACCACAGCTGTATGTCTCCATAAAAATATGGACATTCATCTTGCAACTCAGGCAATGTAAAGGCACCTCTGATCCAACACGTTCATCAAACAGCCAATGGTAATTAAACAAATAATTTGCACAGATCCTTGTTTAGTATAATAAATTAGCTAAGAGATTTTCTGTTCATGAATTTTGCATAGTACACCCAATATCTTGTTATTTTACGTAAATTTAGATTACAGGGTAACATGAAATAAGCTTCTGTGCTGAAACAAGGTAGCCAAAATAAAGGCTTCTTTCTGCCTAAAAAAAACATTGGCTGCTAGATTATAGTGGCGGCTTTGCAGGTTTAAGATCCCGAACATGTTGCCATGGAAACACAATAAAGCTCCACTAGCCGTCAGATTTATTTTTTGAAACTAGAAACCCCAAGTTGTCTCACTGTATTGACATAAGTTTTCTGGCTAGCCCATTAATACCACTTTGCAAAATACCCTCTGGCTAATGTTCTTAAAAACATACCTGAGAGTTTTGAAAAGAAATAACCATTAAAATACCCGTGTTTACTCAAGACAAGGCTTTTGATGCACAGTAACGTTAAGCAGACACAGCGGTGCTATTTAGCAATATAAACAATGCTATGTTTAGTATCAGCCCGATCAGCACACATCCGATCACTGAATTATTCCTCATTATTAAATGCAAAGCAGACACCATGAAGGTGAAGTAATCCACTAACTGCATCTCTACAATGCCTCATGAATGTCATTACTTTCATATTGAATTTCATAGGTCTAATGATCAGAAATTGAATGTACATTGTGCATTGAATATAAATGACTAAATGTATTAAAGTGATCCATGTACTGTATAACTGGAAGAGAATAAATCATTTAATTTGACTAGAGAACATTAGACTATGCTATGGGGACGTATTTGCTATTTGCAAAGTTATCCAGAAGGTTGGATGTGGAGGTTATTTTAAGCTTACTGTCTGCGAACAGAACTAAGGAACAAGAAGTGCTTGATGTAATGTCATGAACTCCAGGGCTGTATTATGCAAATCTGGCCCAGGAGACCAGTAGTACTGCTGGTTTCCTTTCTACTTAGTTAACTGATTGGTTAATGTCACTGATTGGCCAGAAATCTCACTGTCCTGGTGTCCTAGGTCTAAATCAGTCTCTGATTGGAGGGGAAGAATGACTACCAGTAGCAGTGCTCCAGGCCTCGATGGGCAGATCCTTGCTCTGCGATCATTCAAAATCTCACAGGGCGATTTATTCATTTTAAACATGAGGAAAACAGATAAACTAGCTTGCTAGCTAGCTTCCCTCTTCTTCACCCCAATATGGAATGCCCAGCTGTATTTATCAGAACCCACTGCCAGAATGTATGACATCAGTGTCAGTGTGACGTCAGCCACCATGTATCACTCTGCAGTCTACATTAAAGGCAGACACATTAAAGGCAGACACTCCATCTGCAGTTTAGCAGGTGGACTTACAGGCACCCGATCGATCAGTCAGGGCTGCCGGTGCTCACTGAGATGCTGGCACCGGCCACCAGAAACCCTTTCATGTCTGGGCGATGCTAGCGCTAAAGACACTTCACCCAGCAGGGCCTGCCTGCCACAGCTAGCGCTGCTACGGTTCGGATATGATACAAGCTCTGTGTGTTTGTTTTTATGCGCTTTGAATGTTGTACTATGGCTTCTAGTCTGGTCTGCTTGTTATTAATGTGTTAACATCAGCCTGCCCAGGGACAACAGATGGAAATTAGCGATCTAGCTAAATCTGGCACATTTACATAACATAATAGTGATGTTGATCAATGTGTATTGTCCCTGTCAAATAAATAAATAAATTAAATAAATACCTGACTGTGGAGCCCATCCATGCACAAGAACATTGCCTTAACAGATACCAGACCATGGGGCCCATCCATGCACAAGAACAGAACCTTAACAGATACCAGACCATGGGGCCCATCCATGCACAAGAACAGTGCCTTAACAGATGTCAGACCGTGTGGCCCATCCATGCACTAGAACAGAGACTTAGACACCTGACTGTGGGGTCCATCCATGCACTAGAAGAGAGCCTTAACAGACACCAGATTGTGGGGCTCATCTATACACTAGAACAGTGTCTTAGCAGATACCAGACAATAGAGCTTATTCATGCACTAGAACAGCAGCTTATCAGGATGAGCCACATTACAGGCCTAGTTCTCATCCTTTTTGTAAATGCTACGGCATGGTGTGCTGACCTTTCATCCAGGTGATGTGTGGGTGGGGGCTGCCAGCTGGGAGGCAGCTGAGAGTGACGGGGTCTCCTTCCAGAAGCACGTGGTCCCTCAGTTTGATGTGGAAAACTGGGGGGAAGTCTGAGGGGCATAAAGGAGCAGGGGAAGCTGAGAAACAGAGTCCATAACCTCATTGTAACTACATTACAGGCATTTGGCAGACGCTCTTATCCACAGCGACGTACAACAAAATGTATAACCATAACCAGGAACAAGTATGACGAAAACCCTAGAGAGAAGTACCGGTCCAAGTGCAGGGAACAACCGCATACAACTTGGACCCTGAAGGTTAAACTGATTAACACTAACACAACGAGAACAGCAACAACGCAGTCTATGGAAAAAATACAAGCAGTAGTTAAGACAGTTAATGCACCTAAGTCACCTACGAAACAGCTGCCTAGTTACAACCCTAAGCTTACAGTCATTTACAGGGGGGTAGGGAGGGATGGGGAGAGGTGCAGCCTGAAGAGGTGAGTCTTCAGTCATCGTTTGAAATGGGTCAGTGTCTCAGCTGTTCTGACCTCCACGGGGAGGTCATTCCACCATCATGGGGCCAGAACAGACAGGAGACGTGTTCTGGAAGTGCAGGTGCGAAGAGGGGGAGGTGCCAGGCGTCCTGAGGTAGCAGAACGGAGGGATCTGGCTGGCATGTAGGGTTTGACCTCAGAACAGAGCGGTCATAAAACATGCAGGCAAGGTGACCCCACAGACCCAACATGGTCTTAGTGTTTGGAAGTTCTGCGTCCCTACTGTTGAAGCCAAAATGCAGTTTCATGCATCTTGTGAATATTTATGAAGGTGTGTGACTAAGGACAGTAAGGTGAGGTGAATTATCATGAACTGTAAGATTGCACTGGAACCTCCAATCAGGCAGGTGGCACGGAAGGTGTGCAAGCATTGACTGCCTGGCTAATCTGTAGAATCTGAGGAGGAGCCTCACAGTAAAAAAAAAGAAAAAAAAGTTGAAAAATTTAGGTAACATTTGTTTCCAGGTAATTCTAATAAATTTTTTCTTGTAAATCCTAGTGTTGGTTGGGTGTTTCCAAGGTGTTGGGGTACCTGAGGCCAGACGGGAGTACTGGCGACCCCGCAGGGAGCCATTCTCCCGGGCGATGGCTGAAGGGATGTCCGGCTGGGACACTGTCTTGTCTCTCCGGCCCCTGGTCAGGCCCCATCGATCCCACCTCGACCTGCGCTCGCTTTCCGTGGCTGCTGGGGATGGAGGATGCTCTTAACTTTAGCATGCTCATATTGGTATGTTAATGTACATTAAATCACCTTGTAATGACACATTCACAAAATGCCTAAACAGTCTTGCTTTGGTCTTGAGTAACATTGTCTTATATTTGATAATGTCCTGCCTTACATGGGAGCACCAAATAATAGTATTAATGACAGTCTCTATGGTCTGCTTCGACATTCCTCAAACTCCCAGTCCCACATTTTCTCCTCTAAGAATAATGAACCCACCATGACCCATATGTATGGAGTATAGGACACCTACTGACAGAAAAACAGACATACAGACAGAAATAGTCATTTACATTTAAACATTTGTGAACTGGCTGAGTGAGAAGCTGAGAGAAGGAATGGCATACTTTTGGTAGAGGTCTCTGACTGGACGCTAGACATTGACTCGAGGGACTCTGTGGAGGTAGTGGTGCTTGACTGGCCCATCTTCTTCAGGTTCACACCCTCAGAGCTGGTCCGACGCAGGATTGACAGCAGAGGTGTCCTCTTGCTCTCCGGCTTGGCCTCCTTATCCTCCGCGTTCTTTTCCTCCTTCCGGTCCATCGAATGGCTGCGGATACGCATGGAGATCCCGGCCACTGTTGACTCGATCTTCTTGCGCATGGCCAGAACGGGCGATTCTGTGGTCTTCTTAGTTTCCTTGGCTTCTTCTTCCTGCCGAGGCTCGGATACCCCATCCAGCCTCACCATCTCCACCTCCTTCTTGTCCTGGGTCTTGGAGCGGCCCATGGCCCAGGACAGCCTGCGACGGGGCTCGGGCGCAGGTGGCTCCTCTATCTTCTCTGCCGACGGAGTTCTCTTCAAGCGCATGGAGAGCCTCTTCATGAAGCTGCTGTCCTTCGAAGCTTCCCGGAGGTCTTGGACGGACTTTGACTTCTCTTCCAGCCTCCTGGAAAATTCTAGAGGAGCACCGATTGGCCCTGGGCGATAAATCTCTTCGCCAGCACTGTCAGCTTCGACTGAAGGCTTCTCCTCTGCTTTGGATCTGGTCAGGAGCTTCAGGCTACGTGTCAGGGACGATTCTCTCTTTTTGAACCTGGACTGAAATACCTCCTCAGAGGTGATGTCTTTGATGTCCCGCCCAGGGGACGGTTCCCTAGGAAGGGATGGAAGGGTGGAAGTCTTAGTGGGACTGGGTTCCTTTACTAGTTGCTCGGTGGAGGCCACTCTTGAAAAGACTGCAGGGTGTTCAGTCCATGAGGGAGGTTCTGGCTGAGATAGAGTCGGGGTGGGAGTTGGGGTAGGGGCAACAGTGGGTGCAGTGGATGCAGGCGTAGGGGCATTAGCAGGCTGGAGAGATGGGACCATGATAGTTTGCATGATGCTGGCATACGCAGAGGTCCTACCATCGGGCAGAGTGACACGGGCAGGTGGGGAGGGCGATATGTGAGTGACAGAGCTGGTGGTGATGGTGATTTCCGGAGACTCCCTCAGCGGCATCTCTTCCTCATCTTTAATCCTGATGGCAAAATTCTCCTCCTCTCTTTCATCCTTTACTTTTTCTTGCTTCTCTTCTTTTTCCATGGTACTGGGAGTCATCTCAGAAAGGGACATTCTCTCAGACACACTCTCACATTCTTTTGTTGCTTCTTCTTCTCTTTCTTCCTCTAACATGCTCATTTTCTTCTCCGGAAGAACCATGGTATCACTCTGTCCAGACACACCACGTGCCTGGTCCTCCTCCATCTTTCTCTCTCTCTCTTCTGAAGAGTCTCTTTTCATTCTGCCGCTGATCTGCAGCTCCTGCTCGTTTAGGTCGGGGGTGGGTGGTTTGGAGAGGTCTTTTGGAGTGACCGGACGGGAGTCCAGCCTGGGCTGCTCTGTGAGAGCAGACATGGATGGGGCCTCCTGCAGCCTCCGCTCCTCTATCTGGGCCAAGGGGATCTCCAACGGGGCCCCCGAACGCCTGTGGAGGGGGATGGGTTCGGCGTCGCCCTGGCTGAAGGAGGCGCTCTTGCGGAGCACCTTAGTCTTTGGGGTCTCGTCCCTAGGGGAGTCACTGGAGGCCGCCCGAGTCAGCGGCGGGACAGCCAGCCGGGACGGGCGCACATAACGATCCAGCGAGGAGTACCGTTTCTCTTCAGACATGCCCAGAGTCTCCAGCAGGGGGCCTCGGAGGCCACTCATCTTGTTGTCCACAGACCCGCCCCTCAGCAGCCGCTGCCTCATGAGCTCCAGCTTCAGCGCGTAGTCCTCCTGGCTCATCTTTCCCGCGCCGGGACTCGGGCTCCTGCGCGGCAGCTCCATGGAGACGGCTTTTTTCAGGACCTTCCTCCCGTCTTCCGCAGCTTCCTCACCGGCGCCCTCCTCTGGCTTGATGTGGAGGAGCAGGGCACTGTCGGCCGAGCTCCCCCTGCGCAGCTCTCCCTTCCGCCGGACTCCTTCTCCTTTTTCCGACTCCATGCTGGAACCTCTGCGCAGTGGCCTCTTGGGCTGATCCGGTCTCTTGGCCGCCTCTGCGGTTTCCTCGTCCGAAGATCCCCCGCCCTCTTCCTGCGTAGCCCTCTTCCTGGCACGCCCCCTGCCCACTGTCTCACCGCCGTCCTTCTCTGACGGTTCGCACTCCATGAGCATCACGCCCTGGGCGCTCTGGCCCACTCCCTCGACAGTACCGTTGGGCCTGCCTGCCACTTCCTCATCACCCGGGATCTCAGTCAGGGACATCCTGGACCCAGAGAAGTCCATGATGTGAGGCATCGGGATGAAGGGCAGCTCATCGATATCTTCGTCAGAGTCGGAGGATGAGGACGCTGGAGGTGAGCCCTCTTTGAGGTGCCTTGGCACGGCGATGGAGATATGGTTGGAGGAATCGTCCAAAAGCTCGGGAATGGACCTCATCACCATTTTGGATTTGTAACTGATGAGTGAGCGCTGCAATATACGCAAAAGTATTTAATATAAAGACATTTGTGAGATCAATGAAATTTTGGTCCTTATGTTAAACCTGTCGGTTTAAACCTGACACCTTCCATACCTGCCACTTTCTTCGGGATAAAAACGGTTTGAGACTCTCAGTGCTGATGCTCTTCCCCTTAGTCAACATCTGTAAGCATAAAAATGTAATTTAACAATGTTCATTTGCAAATGATGAAGGTTATAAGTGATCATTCAAGACCGAATCTTAACCAACCATCTAAAGCCATTAATTGAAATATACTTTCAGAGGAGTACTGAAGTGCTGAGAATAGTCATTTACTTAGATAAGGTCTAGTATTAATACACATATAATTATAAATACGAGTATGCAAATGGTCACTAAATTCAAGCTTAAGAAATTCCCAGTTTAATTGTTTAGTTTTACACGTCCAAGCAATAATCAAGCAATAGTAGAAATCCAATTGATCATGGCTGACATATTTTTAAAAAGTATAATTGGGTAAAAACACAAGATCCTGCTCAGTGTTCTTCATTTCACATATCACCCGTAAATGGCCCATTCTCCATAGAGGAATTTGGCAGAGTTACCAAAAAATCGTCTTAGCATTTCAAATTACCGCAGGATTACATAGCTTGAGACAAATTCTGTGTAATTTCATTAAAACAACTATGCCTTCCACACTTATTTTTAACAAAATATGCTCAAACATGTTAACATTCTCTAATGTGCTGACACTAACACAATATCTGATAATATGCAGAAAATAAATATTTCCCTGTTCTATGAACGCTAATGTATTGGCATGTCTGTGGACATAATGTTACAGTAGACATTGTACTGTCATTTCGAATGACTTCATTGTTTTGGCCCACCTTAAACCATGGGTGACGGAGACATTCATTGGCATCAGGTCTCCTGAAAAATAAATAATAATTCTTGAGAGAGAAGCACAAGGCAATAAGAAGGGAAAGAAGAAATGATAATGCAGTCTTTTGCAGCAACAAACCCAGAGTACGGAGGGTGGAAGAGCTTTGAGAATGGCACCAGATACTCACAGTCTCTCCGCCACGAGCAGCTTGATGACAAATCCTTTAGCTTCTCGGCACAGGCCAGCAAACATGCTTTCCTCAAAAGCCACGTTGTAGCTTCTGATGTTGAGCACGGTGCTACGGTCGTTCTCCCCGGCGAAGGGAGAGACCCCAGTGAGGCTGAAAGATAAATTCAGACTTTTATTAGCTCTGACAGCTCACCTTTGCTGTGAATATAATAAGCACAGCAGCAGGCAGCAATTACAGGGTCCAAGCTGACAGATCGACACTCCACTGCACTTCAACCATGCCCATATAGCAAAACCCCATGAATCATCAAAGTTGTAGTGTTGGATAATAGCACACACATTTCCTTGGTTTCATGGTGATCAGATCAGATTCTGCATGATTATTTGAGCATGCTGCAATACGACTGGCTGTTCAGCCACCTTCGGACGTAGCTACTTCCTTCACAGTTTAGCTAGAACATGGCTCTATACTCCAGGGTTGGAGGGACAGTTTCTTCAGACTTATGTGGGTTTCTTTCGTTTAGTAGCCAATCTAAGCCTTGGAGACTCCTTAGCCAATCAATTACTTAAATTGAGCACTTAAGTGCGGAAACACAGAAAACCAGCAGACTTTGTGGCCCTTGAGTTTGAGATTCTATAGCCCGATGCAAAGGTCCACCATAATGTTTTGTTACTTCATGAGGAAGCCATTTTAAGCATTTTGTTTCTGATAAAAATTTGGGAGAAGAGTCTCAGAAATGTATTTCCTTCCCTGGCCAAAAGAGCAATGTTTTAAGACCCATCATTCTTAGGGCATTGATTTAAACATATAAAACAGTGTACTGTACTCCACTCTCAAATGGGTCACAGCAGACGGTGGGTGGCAGGTTTAGGCTAAGATCAATAGACAAATTTGCCACTGGAGGCTTTTAATGCAATGAGCCTTTCACAGCACAGTCACTACTGTGAAAATCTACTCTTCCAGATTCCACAGTCCGAGTAACCCACTGTGTGACTCAAAGACAAACAGACTTACCAAAGATACGTCATCACTCCGATAGGCCTGTGAACAAATAGTAAATAGTAAATTATGAGTAAATATACATTAAAAGATATAACGTATACATGATGCACTGTACCATAGCGTACATTATTATTCATATATATATATATATAATATTTTTCATTAAAAAAACTTTTTCACTAGGAGCTGTGATGTACCAGATGTCTGATGCCTTGGAGACAGGTGTTTGGTTAACGATCTCCGGGGCAACGAATTCAGGAGTGCCGTATTTGCAGTACTGCGCCTCGTCCGGCGTGATCTCCATGGCGTTCCCGAAATCGCAGATCCGGATCTGCTCCCCGCTGGGATCCGCCATGAGGATGTTCTCCGGCTGAAAGGGAAGGCAGAGACGGTCGATTGAGCGTAACGCGCAGCGGCGTCGCGACGAGGTCGTAGCGACGAGGCCCTAGCGACGAGGCTGTAGCGACAAGGTCGTAACGCTGTCGCCTGCTTCAGACCACCTGTGCGGTGTGGTGCTCACCTTGATGTCCAGATGCATGATGTTGTTCTGGTGGAGGTATCCAACCCCTTCCAGCAGCTGTCTCATAATGGATCGTATCTGCGGGAATAAATACAGTAATTTAGCGCTAACGCCCCTACTTCACCGCCGCCCCCCAGGCACGGTCTGTAGGAAAGACCATGCACACAAGGTCAGAGAGCACAGGAAGACCTACAGGGCTGTGCGGGTTGTGAGGGCCGGATAGCAGCGGATAATAACATTAATCCATTCATCATCGCTGATAACATTAATCCATTCATCGCTTTCCGCCATCTTAGGCTCCCCAGAAACCTACTCACCTCAGACTCCGTGATGCTAGACTTCTTCGTCAGTTTGTCCAGAAATTCTTCGTGACATCTTCACGCAGCGGTCAAGGAGAAAAAAAAAATGTGCTTCCATCCGTGAGCTGGAGGGCGCTTACACGTTTACAGATCGCGTTTACATGTTTGCAGACTGTGTTAACGGCACGGTTTAACCGTCACCAGCCCGAGACAAACAGACTGTGTTAACGGACCGCGTGTACGGACTGCGTTCACTGACCACGTCCACACAGCCAGAGAAGCCGCCGGCGTTGAGACCGAGCTAGCGGGACGTCTAAAGCGCGTCCGCGCACGGTTTAACCGTCACCAGCCTCAGACAAGCAGACTGCGCCATACCAGAGGGAACTTTCTCGTAGTGATTCTAACAGGCTGACTGGCGGGAGGACACAGTGGAGCATGCAGGAGGATGCTGACTGACACATCAGCCCTGTCACCAGGTTCTCTCCCTTACTGCATAACAGCCTGCCCTAACCAGGGTTTTAGTCTCATAACAAGACTTAAAATCTTACTTTCTTCTCTCAAGTAGAAAATATTATCTTGTTTTAACCCCTTAGCGCACATGCCAAATCTTGCCAATCCTTGTCCTTTTAGGCGGTACCCTATTTAAAGCCTTATAACTCCAGATGTGAACACCAAACAGACTTAAAAAATGGCTTAAATGAAGCAAGACATTTGTACAATTTACAATACTAACGCAGATTAGTTTATATTCATAATTTTGGAAGAAATAAAGTGCCACTAATGCAATTGTCTAGACAAAAAATCAGAAATGAACTTGCACTTTTTTAGTTCGCAATGAAATACTGAGAGATTTCATTACAGCAGGTTAAACTATACATGTGCTGGATCAGTCAGTACAGTGGTCTAAAATATCTAGGGGTCCAGAAACATATCCAAAATCTCTCCAAAAATGAATAAAATGCTTTTTGTCCATTATAAAGCATATAAATGAGCCGCTTATGTAGGTTTAAGATGAAACACTGCTATCAGATAAAAAAATAATGGAAAAATATTGTCACACAATGGGGTACAGTACCTAAATGTGTAATAATTAACTCTTGTATGTATTTCTATACTCTGTACTCTCGTATGTTTTCTTGTATGGGGATGGGACGACATGAAAATTTTCAACCGTCCACCACGTTTTGGCAATGTTCCAACACTCGTCATCACTGTTGCATGCATCACAAAAACTATTACACTACTAACTAACGCTTACATTACAGTGTGAAATATCCACATTATATAAATACCACTGAACTATTTAAAGACTCAATTAAAAAAATAACGTATATAACCAAAATATTTTGAGCAGTAATACTTACATAGCAATGATGAAATCAGTAGATGGAGACAGAGACAGTAAATCAATGATACTGTTCTATACCCAGGCATCACAAACGGATTGTCCAAGACAATATATGACTACACAGCCTCAAAAGGGACATCTCTACGCATAAAACCAACGGTAAGGTTGTATATTTATTCAATATTTAGTCCCAGATATTGACTGTAGAATGACATAATTTGTATCATTTTTTAAAACTGTCTCGTTTATATCGTTATTAAGTGAGCAGCGTTTTCACTGCTGTATAGGCATATCTTAGGGCTATTGTCAGGTTCATCTTGTTGCTATGACGGGATACGATTTTTTAGTGGTGAAATAATATTTTTATGAATGCCAAGATAGACAGTATTGTCCATTATGTCATGGGTGGGGGGTGTAGTTGTAGATGAGACTGCAGGGAGGGGGTGAGTGTTAAATGAACGACCAGAGCAACAATGGTGGCGCTGCGAAACTCCGCATTCGGCATAGTTGTCGTGTATCGTCTACTAATGGAACTAAAACAACGCGTTTCTGTTTTAAACTCATACTTTGGTTGCAGTACCACCGAATGTCTAAGTTCAGTAATCTCGGCGTGCCGGCGTGCCGACCATTAGGGGCTTTGCGCTAAGAGGTTAAGTTACTTTTTGCTTGTAAGGTGAAATTGTCCGACCCCCTTTAGCAAATCTTAAAATTAGTAAAACCGTCTCTCCGCACTGGAGATCTTTTTGTCCTATTTTAGCGGTAAAGTAGAGGAAATAAGATTAAAAGCGTGTTGTTGCTTTGCTGAGCGCTGCCGGGCGCAAGGGGAAAATGAGAAAGGATACAGCTCGGTGATGACGATAACGGCGTTCTTCTTCTCGAAGGCGTCGTGGAAGTAGACGATGCGCTGGTGGTCCAGCCGGGAGAGCAGGTTCATCTCCCGCAGCGCGGAGGTCTTCTTCTTGGCGCGCGCGCTCATGAACTTGGCCGCGAACTCCGCTTTCCCCTCTTTCTCCGTCACGCGCTTCACGTAGGAGAAAGCGCCCCTGGGAAAACAGCAGCGTTTCACTCCAAAGGCCACGCCCAGCGTTTCACTCCAAAGGCCACGCCCAGCGTTTCACTCCAAAGGCCACGCCCAGCGTTTCACTCCAAAGGCCACGCCCAGCGTTTCACTCCAAAGGCCACGCCCATCGTTTCACTCCAAAGGCCACGCCCAACGTTTCACTCCAAATTAAATACGCACAACGCAAAGCACAATCTTTATTCAGCTGTTAACTGCAGCTGGCTCATAATCACCTGATTTGAAAGTCAGGGGGACTGAACAGGTATTGGGAAATCAAATTTTCGAACAAAATATAAACAAATAGGTGGATGAACTTCAGAAAACACTAAATAACTCAATTTATCTATTCTTACTCAAGTCTAGCGTGATTTATTTCAACTACCTCAGACTGAACCCTGGGTTACTAGCAGCCAGGAAACGGCACTATCTGAGGAAACAAACTGTATATATATATATATATATATATATACATATATATATCCTCCTAATTACCCAGCAATTCATTTTGGTCCCCTGTAGGGGACATGAGTTTCCCTGGCCTTAATCTCAAGAGCCCTGCATTCTCCTATGCTGAAACCTACACTACAAAGGACAATCAATAAAAATTCAATACTAATACTGTATTATGTATTATGTCAAAAAAAAAGAAAAAGAAATCAGCTGACATCAACAACATCCATTTGAATAGTTTCTGCCCTGCAGAATACATTTGCCTGGTCTTTGTGAGTAATGGTGCCAGTATTAAGGTTATTCCTCCGCGCTGACGCTAACACCTGGCCTCACTTCTCCAGTGCAATTCAGCTGCAGAAAACGCACAGCAGTCAGTGCCCTGTATCCAATAGCATTTCTTCCTTGCTTTGACCTGGATGTGAATATAAGTGTTACACCTTTTCCTTCACAAACTCAGTTTGGTGAATTAGTTGTAGTTTAGATTTCTTAACTTAAGTTATGTTCGTGATGAAACAGAACTGCTCATTTTTATTTGCTGCATTCTAGGGCTCACAGTCAAAAGAAATGAACATACACTTGTAGAGTGATGTCATGTTTCCAATGGCTAAACATACAAGCAGATTAATTTTAAAGCATTTAATGATTCTCACACCAGAGGAAATATGATTACATATGATTCATTATTTTAAGATTAATTTGGTAATATACACATGTATACTTCTAGAGGCACAATTTTTTGGAGTTACCTGAAGTGTATGACTTTGCTGCAATTGTAAAGCAGGCAGGTTGTCAGAAACCTCTGCAAGTATCTAAAATATCCTTCATCGCAGACAAAAACAGTTTGGGGAAGTCTGATAAATACAGTAAAACTGAAATAGTATTGCTAAACTCTAGAAACTGTCCCTTTAAGGATGTTGATTGCATACCAGCCAATATGCCTTACAGCGGCAATTTTAGCAGTCATGTAATACAGGGCCCACATAACAACCTAAAGGGATTCAAAATAATAGGAGGAGTATCCATAAAAATAGATTTAAGATGATTAAACAACCTTTTGATGATAGAGACAGAAGTAATTTAGCATTAAAGTTGTATATAGTGTGTGTCATAACACGCAGTGTACTTTTAATTTAAGCTGTGTCTTAATTTTTTTGTAATGAAACACCTTAGGTGTCAAGTTTTCACAGTGGTTCCTGTTTAAATTAAACATCAATAAAAGGGCAAAAAGGGAATGGCATTTACAGAAGCCCTTTCTGCATTAAGCTTGGCCTTTTTTGCTCACTTGTTTTGTGTTGTGATTGGAGTTGTTTTATTTTTATATTTGTACTTTTTTTTTGCTCTTTCTGAACTTGCTGCAGGGCTTCATTTCCACTTTGTTGCTTAGTACGTCAGACACGCACACACACACACACACACACTCACACGCACGCACACACACACACACACACACACACACACGCACACACGCACACGCACACACACACACACACACAGCTGTGGGGTGGCAGTTGCAGGTACAAGCACAGACACAGGCATGAGCACGAGCACAGACACAGTCACAGTAACAGGCACAGACACAAGTTCAGGCATGGGCACAGGCACAGACACAGGCACAGGGATAGGAACTAGCACAGGCATGAGCACAGGCATGGGCACAGGCACTGTCACAGGCACGAGCATGGACACAGGCATGGGCACAGGCACGATCACAGGCACATGTACGCGCACAGACACAGGCATGAGCACGAGCACAGTCACAGTAACAGGCACAGACACAAATACAGGCATGGGCACAGGCACAGGGATAGGAATGAGCACAGGCACAAGCACAGGCATGGGCACAGTCACAGGCACGAGCATGGACACAGGCACATGCACGCGCATAGGCACAAGCACAGGCACGGGCATGGGCACAGTCACAGGCACGAGCATGGACACAGGCACATGCACGCGCATAGGCACAAGCACAGGCACAGGCATGGGCACAGGCACGATCACAGGCCAATTCACAGCCCGCAGAGCGGTGCCGCAGATAATGAGGAAAAGCAGCCGCTTGGCACTCCATGCCTCTCAATTCCAGCAAACAGCACAACACACCCTTCCCTCACACAAATTCACTTTCTCCACCATCTGTTTCTGTAGTGAAGACCAAGGCTGCTCAGAGCAGACGTGTATATATCTCAGAGGTGTAAATTAGGAACAGGCATCTGATTAATTATATACTCAAATATTCTATGGCTCTCAAGATTGAATATTAAAATAATCAGACCTCAAGTGCTTTGAAAAATTCACAATTCTGTGCCTCACTGCAAGGAGTTATGCTGATTAAATTAGGCAAGAAAATGAATAAAATCAATCAATCATCTGTTTTTTATCCAGAGTCCTTCAGCTGTCCTTCAAGAAAATATCAGAGGGGGAACAGAACTGCTTTATTGTCACCTTGTAGTAAACTGAATGTATTTGAATGTCAATGTGCAAGAAAAATTCTTATAATCAAGTATTTGCATATTAAATTTACAATATATGATCCCATGCTTCCTGAAAAGGCACTACAACACTGGGATGAAGTTTGACCTTTGACCCCAGATGGATGCGCCTGTCTGACTCTGGATCCTGTTCACAGCACAGGGCTTGAAGCTTAAGATGCAGGCTGACCACCTGTCAGCTTCATTAAGTCAGACAGAAGATTCCCTCTGGACATTTCTCTCTAATTATTTCTCTCACGTGGCCTGCCTCGACGGGCCCAGGGAGAGAAAAATTCCCCCTGACATTGCCGAAACTAGTGGCCTGTGCTGATGTTAAATCTTCACGCCAAGCAGTGTATCTAATGAGGGCATTCTTGTTCCCCCTGGGGGGGGCAGAAGGAAATGGTGCATGATGGGAAATGGAGTCCACCGTAAATCCCCCACTCAGACTTGTGGAGGTGGGGGGGGTGGGCCCGTGGCTGGCTGGTGGCTCACCTCCCGATCTCCTTGTGTATGTCGTAGTAGTCAGTGAGCCTACGCATCTTCCTCAGCACGGTCTCCTCATCCTCCATGGCCTCCTCTGTCTCTGGCGCGGCTGCAGGGTCAGACACACTCCAGTCAGGGGGGGGGGTGTTACAGGGGCATCTCACACAAACGTAAAGTCTAAACTCTACTCCAATACTCAATGCCTCATTCTTTTCAGAAAAGCAGAAATCAAAAATAAGGTTGGTACTCAAGATGCAAAAATACAGAATAAAACACAAAATAATGTAAAAAGTGGACTAGAATGAATACAATAAACTGCAGAATGAAAGCACATAATATACACATTTACACATGTACATTTTATATGTAAGTGAATGATAATTGTTATATTTTGCATGACACCCATACTCTTCTCAGGGCATTATGGGTTGTATTGACCTTGGCACTGTAGTGTAAGTGGGGTAACACCTGTTGCATCCCATCTCCTCCCCAGTTATTTCCATAATAGCATTCGCCATTACGCTGGTACAATAATAATAATGACCCAACTGTCATTTCCACGCTGAAAATGGCCTCCCAAAAAATCACATTTAATCACGTTATTAGTCTCATGTGCTGCAGGACAGCAGCGTAAGATTTACTGCATGCTGAATTATGGGCCAGCATTGGATTTGAATTGCAAATCAAAGGCATTAAACATTGCCTCCTTGTAAAAGACGCATTAAGCAATGCCTCCTTGTAAAAGATCCAAGGTCAAATATTAATTGTATCTAATCTTCTGTACTGAATGATATGAAGAAAAAATGCTTACAGTACATTCGCTGGTGAATTTAGTGGTCAGACAAAATAAGGAATATGCTGACAAATTTTCGGAACTTGCATTATGATGATGTGGTCTTGATGATGAACGCCATCAAGACAGCACATACCAGTCACAAATCCAACAGCTACATTGTACTTGCGCTGGGTTTTACTGTGTCAATGCCGCTGACACAGTAAGGATGCTGAGATCACATCGAACTCGGCTGATGACCGCAGCAGTTCACGGTCGGTGCAGTCGTGTCCGGGCGGACCGCGTGTCCCGGCACGCCTGGCGGCCGGTTCCGCGGGGGGAGGAGTCTCACCTGTGTGTACGGTGAGCTCGGCCTTGCAGGACACCACCCCAGCCAGGTTTTTGGCCGTGCAGGTGTACACGCCAGAGTCCTCCTCTTGGATGTTGAGGATCACCAGGGAGCATTCGTTATCGTCATACACAAAGGTGAAGTGGCTGCTGTCTGACAACAGTGTGTCGTTCTGGGAGCAATCAATCAATCAGTCAATCAATCAATCAGTCAATCTATCTATCCATCCATCTTACAATTATTGATCTTATTTTTCTTAAATCTATATATACATGGATGAACTGTGACCATATGAGAGTGAATAGAACACAGAATAGCAGCGAACAGAACAGAACATTCCCTGTTCCATTTAAATCCATTTAAAGATGCAGAGAAGCAGAACTGCAACTTTAATCATATCATTGATTGGCTAAATTACATATTCTCAGATTCTAAAAGAAAAAGCACACGGACTGCTCAGAGAAGATGTTTTAACCAAAGTACTGTTCCATATTTAAATGTGTATGATGTTGAGTGCTTACTCTATACACAGTGAGAGAGGGCTATGAGAATTACAGTATAAAGAAAGGAAGCTTGGGGAGATAAATCCAAACTGTATGAGTTTGAAGCAGCTCAAGATGGAGAACTGTACACAAATCTTTTCTGTGAAAGGTAAGTGCAAAACAAAATGAGAGATATGTCAGCAGAATTCACTTGGACCCTTCGAGAAAGAGCCAAGAACTTGACAATAACAAGTAAGAGGCCTCGGGGGAAACTGTGGGTGTAAAGAGAGTGGGAGAGATTTGGAAAGAGGCCTGGGGACTGCAGACTGCAGAGAGAAACAGCCAGTGTGTGCGCAGAAACAGCCAGTCAGTCACAGAAACAGCCTGTGTGTGCGCAGAAACAGCCAGTCAGTCACAGAAACAGCCTGTGTGTGCACAGAAACAGCCAGTCAGTCACAGAAACAGCCTGTGTGCGCAGAAACAGCTGGTCAGTCACAGAAACAGCCTGTGTGTGCACAGAAACAGCCAGTCAGTCACAGAAACAGCCTGTGTGTGCACAGAAACAGCCAGTCAGTCACAGAAAAAGCCTGTCAATCACAGAGAGACACAGCCAGTGTGTTCACAGAGACACAGCCAGTGAGTCACAGAAACAGCCTGTGTGTGCACAGAAACAGCCAGTCAGTCACAGAAAAAGCCTGTGAATCACAGAGAGACACAGCCAGTGAGTCACAGAAAAAGCCTGTCAATCACAGAGAGACACAGCCAGTGTGTGCACAGAAACAGCCAGTCAGTCACAGAAAAAGCCTGTCAGTCACAGAGAGACACAGCCAGTGTGTGCACAGAAACAGCCTGTGAGTCACAGAAACAGCCTGTGTGTCACAGAAACAGCCTGTGAGTCACAGAGAGACACAGCCTGTGAGTCACAGAAACAGCCTTCCAGTCACAGAGAGACACAGCCTGCGTGTCACAGAAACAGCCTATGTGTCACAGAGAGACAGTCTGTGAGTCACAGAGAAACACAGCCTGTCAGTCACAGAGAGACACAGCCTGTATGTCACAGAAACAGCCTGTGATTCACAGAGAGACACAGCCTGTGAGTCACAGAAACAGCCTGTCAGTCACAGAGAGACACAGTCTGTCTGGCACAGAGAGGACCAGCCTGTCTGTCACAGAAACAGCCAGTGAGTCACAGAAAGACACAGCCTGTGAGTCAAATAAACAGCCTGTCAGTCACAGAGAGACACAATCTGTAAGTGCACAGAGAGGACCAGTCTGTCTGTCACAGAAACAGCCTGTCAGTCACAGAGAAACAGCCCGTGAGTCACAGAAAGACACAGCCTGTGAGTCAAATAAACAGCCTGTCAGTCACAGAGAGACACAGCCTGTAAGTGCACAGAGAGAACCAGTCACAAGATGTCAGTAACTAAGGATCTCTACCTTGTACCACATGATGTCTGGGACAGGTTTTCCCTCGACGACCACTGCGAAGCGAGGTGTCTCTCCCACCTGCACATCCATGTCCTCCATGATGGACTCAAATGTGGGGGGCACTGGGGGGGGGGAGCGGTTACCACAGTAATATTATAAAAACACATTACCATCACGTAAGACCACCTGGCCCACACACAACTTATGTCATACCAGGTATTAGGTACTGGAGAGCAAAAGAGAGAGAGAATAGGAGGAATAAGAGAATAGGGAGGGAGAGGGAATGAGAGAGAGACAGAGAGAGAGGGAAACAGAAAGAGAGAGAGAGAAACAGAGAGAGAGACAGACAGAGACAGACAGAGAGAGAGAGAGAGACACAGAGAGAGACAGACAGAGACAGACAGAGAGAGAGAGAGAAAGACAGAGAGAGATAATGCATGTAGATAATGCTTGCTGTGTTTACCTGCCATCTCCAGAGTGAGTATGCAGGAGTCGCTGCCGTGCTGGTTGGTGGCCATGCATATGATCTGCCCCACGTCAGAGCTTCTCATCCTCACCATCTTCAGCGTGTGCTGGTCATCGTCAGGCATGCTCATCTCAAACACACCAGGCCTGTGCTCCAGCAACACGTCCTGCCTGAGAGGCGGGGCCAAGACCGGGCGTGACTTCCCTTCATCATCATCGATGATGTCATTACTACCATCATCTCACTAAACAATCTCATCCTGCTAAATCTAATTATTAAAACTATTTCATTATTCTACAAACTGTCCAGGTAAAGCATGGCTACATAAATGAAATGTATTATTATTATTATTATTATTATTATTATTATGTTTTTTAAGTTACCTTTGGATCATTAGAATGACTGGTGGGGGCTTTCAAAGTGATGCATCAGGAAAAATTTCAGCCTGATTGGTCGAATGTTTTAAGAGTTATAGGCATTTAAATTAAAAAATAGCTTACAGCGCCACCTATTGACAGAGCGGCAACAAAATTGGCATCCTTCCTCAGAATCATCTGTGGTACTTATGAAGCAGATTTCACAAGGATCGGACATGAGTTATAGCTGTTTAAATAAAACATGGCCACGCCAATGACAATTGATTGATGTGCGGCGACCATATTGTTTTGAAAAGTCAACATTTAAAAAAAATAATTATTGAGGTTCATCAACAGATTCTTTCTGGTCTAATTTGGTGATGATAGGCCAAACATTTCCAGACAGAAAATGAAAAATGGTGGAAAATCTTGGCACACGCAAATTAAATTGGAAATGTACACTTTGTTCAGCAAAAAATAATTCTGATTCTACACCACACGGTTCAGGAATTATGGGCCAAAATGTAAATCGCTGCATTACAGTGCCACTAATTTCCAAGCTCTACAATTTACAGTTTTTGAAAAAAAAAAAAAAAAACTGAACAAAAACAATAACAATAGGGTTCCTGCAGCTTCGCTGCTTGGACCCCTAATAAACGGAACGGGCTGAGCAGCGTAATTATAACAGTAGTGGCTCTTATAATAATATTATAATATTATTATCGTTCCACATGTTGACATTCTACTAGACCTGTTAATGTCAAATGACTCATAGTCTGAGAGACAGCAATCATTTATTCTGTTTTATTACGCACACCAGGACAACCCACAGCTACTTCAGCCTCATGTAACAAGGTGGCGTGAGTTCATTTCAGTTCTGTAATCTACAGCTTTATGTGATCGAGTGCATGTTGAGTAGCACCAAATTTCTGCATACCCTTAAATCCTGCAGGGCAACAGGTTGCTACTGATTAGCATTTAGTGGGGAGTACTACTATTCTATTTTTATTTTATTATTTGTAATAGTGATTCTTTAGGAAGCAATTACATTTACGAATCTTGATCATCTATTGAACACTGCTTAATTACTATACGCATCACTGTTGTTTATGCTGTAGTCAATAATTAAGTTACTCCTTCTTTGGTATTTGTTTCTAGCTTACTGTTTTTTACATTGTTTTTTTAAGTGGCAAGCCACTAAAACGGAATGTAATGAACAGAGAGAGGTTTGTTAAAAAGGTGCCTGTAAGTGTGGACGGTCGTGACACTCAAGGGCAGAAGCACTGCTGTTTTTCATCCTTCCCCGATCAGGGAGTGATGCATTCTGGGAACAGCAGACAAGAGGAGCCTCGGACCCATCAGAGACATTAATCACTGAATCCCTCTGTCCATTTCCTAAACTTAATCCAGGAGGCTGGAGCCTGTCTGGCCTCTTCCTGTGAGAGGCAGGAATACCCCCTGAACAGGTCACCAATCCAGTGCAGGGCACACACACATTCACTCACACACTCATACGCACACACACACCATTCACTCACACACTCATACGCACACACACATTCACTCACACACACACCATTCACCCACACTCATACGCATACACACACCATTCACTCACACACTCATAGGCACACACACAATTCACTCACACACTCATACGCACACACCATTCACTCACACTCATACGCATACACACACACATTCACTCACACACTCATAGGCACACACACATTCACTCACACACTCATACGCACACACACACCATTCACTCACACACTCATACGCACACACACATTCACTCACACACTCATACGCACACACACACCATTCACTCACACACACACCATTCACTCACACTCATACACATACACACACCATTCACTCACACACTCATAGGCACACACACAATTCACTCACACACTCATACGCACACACCATTCACTCACACTCATACGCATACACACACACATTCACTCACACACTCATAGGCACACACACAATTCACTCACACACTCATACGCACACACACACCATTCACTCACACACTCATACACATACACACACCATTCACTCACACACTCATAGGCACACACACAATTCACTCACACACTCATACGCACACACCATTCACTCACACTCATACGCATACACACACACATTCACTCACACACTCATAGGCACACACACAATTCACTCACACACTCATACGCACACACACACCATTCACTCACACACTCATAGGCACACACACATTCACTCACACACACACACATTCACTCACACACACACACACACACACACACACACACACCATTCACTCACACACTCATAGGCACACACACAATTCACTCACACACTCATAGGCACACACACAATTCACTCACACTCATACACACACACCATTCACTCGCACACTCATATGCACACACACATTCACTCACACACTCATATGCACACACACACCATTCACTCACACACTCATAGGCACACACACAATTCACTCACACACTCATATGCACACACACACCATTCACTCACACACTCATACACACACACATTCACTCACACACTCATACGCACACACACACCATTCACTCACACTCATACGCATACACACACACATTCACTCACACACTCATAGGCACACACACAATTCACTCACACACACACACACCATTCACTCACACACTCATAGGCACACACACATTCACTCACACACACACACACACACACACACACACACACACCATTCACTCACACACTCATAGGCACACACACAATTCACTCACACACTCATAGGCACACACACAATTCACTCACACTCATACACACACACCATTCACTCGCACACTCATATGCACACACACATTCACTCACACACTCATATGCACACACACACCATTCACTCACACACTCATAGGCACACACACAATTCACTCACACACTCATATGCACACACACACCATTCACTCACACACTCATACACACACACATTCACTCACACACTCATACGCACACACACACCATTCATTCACACACTCATACGCACACACACACCATTCACTCACACACTCATAGGCACACACACAATTCACTCACACACTCAGACGCACACACACACCATTCACTCACACACTCATAGGCACACACACAATTCACTCACACACTCATAGGCACACACACATTCACTCACACACTCATATGCACACACACATTCACTCACAAATTCATACGCACACACACCATTCACTCACGCACTCATATACACACACACCATTCACTCACACACTCATACGCACACACACACACACAACATTCACTCACACCTAGAGGCAATTTAGACTCTCCAGTTAGCTTAACCTGCATGTCTCTGGACACGCTCCGCACAGAGAGGTCCTTGTTTGGTAATCGAACTCATTACCTTCTCACTGTGAGGCGACAGTGCACCACCGCGCCACACGCTTAATGAATCCATTTAATATCAATTAACGACAAGCTAACTGCTAATCAGTTCATCATTTCATTAGGATGGGTGACTCACTTCTTCCACGTGACTGCAGCCTGGACGTGGTTGAGAGTCACGGTGATGCTGACAGACTGGTTCTCCACCACGTAAACCACGTCCGGTTTATCAATGATAACCGGGGCCTCTCGAAGGTATGGGCCTGTGGGGGAACAGAACCAGAACCGGCCATGCGGTTACAGACCGGTCTGTTATGATCCATATCAGACACCCTATCCCCCTCTCTGTACACCAAGATACATTCAGCACATTTTACGTGCATTTTCAATGTACAAAAGCCATACATTAGGAATACATGAGAAAATACATTTACTTATATTCACACAAAATCAAATGTATGAAAAATACTGAAGAATTGGTACTTCGGTGATACAAAAAAGGGTCTGGAAAGCATGGTAAGTGCAAAACTTATATACAATGTTCTATTATGTATTGTGTTACAGGGTTATTATATTCTGTGATCTCTTTCAATAATATACCAATAAATCTATGTAATAGGTGGTTTTACTAAAATAAATACATAAGATAATATACTGGAAATGCATTAACTTGTAGAATAATGTTTTTTTTAAATAATAAGCCCTGTTTCTTACCCCGGTCCAGAAGCTGCACGGGTTCGGTGGGGGGAGAGGGCTTGCTGAAGGTCTTACTGGCGGTCGACAGGACTCTGAAAGAGTAGCGGACTCCTTTGGAGAGGGAGGCTACGGTGTAGGAGGTCTGCCTCAGCCCAGAGGCTATGATCGTCCACTGCACGGACCCCAGCGCTTGCTGCTGGATGGCGTACATCAAAGAGCTGGCGTCTGCAATCCCAAAAGCAAGCCTGTCAATATTTAGGCTGTCTGCAAACATGGCCACGGTGAACCGCCTTGCCAGCACGGAGGGCTAAACTTGCCAATAATCCAACGAACGCCCAAACACACATTGAATAAAACACATGTCCAAATAAATAAATAGAAGCAACCCAAAAAAATACATCAGGGTTAAAATTGAAAATTATACCTTTTCGGCTCCACAAGCCTCCCGCCGTGTCTGGCTGCTCTCTTTCTGCCCGTCTGATGTGCAGATTTTAAAGCCTCTCTCATGTAGTCCCTCATGCTAACATTGGGCTTGATCCTGCACCTGTAGCCCCTCATGCTAACATTGGGCTTGATCCTGCACCTGTAGCCCCTCATGCTAACATTGGGACTTGCATCCTTGCACCTGTACCAGCCCTCATGCTAACATTGGGCTTGATCCTGACGTAGCCCCTCATGCTAACATGGCTTGACCCTGCGTAGCCCTAGCTAACATTGGGCTTGATCCTGCACCTGTAGCCCCTCATTCTAACATTGGGCTTGATCCTGCACCTGTAGCCCCTCATTCTAACATTGGGCTTGATCCTGTACCTGTAGCCCCTCATGCTAATATTGGGCTTGATCCTGTACCTGTAGCCCCTCATGCTAACATTGGGCTTGATCCTGTACCTGTAGTCCCTCATGCTAACATTGGGCTTGATCCTGTACCTGTAGCCCCTCATGCTAACATTGGGCTTGATCCTGCACCTGTAGCCCCTCATGCTAACATTGGGCTTGATCCTGCACCTGTAGCCCCTCATGCTAACATTGGGCTTGATCCTGTACCTGTAGCCCCTCATGCTAACATTGGGATTGATCCTGCACCTGTAGCCCCTCATGCTAACATTGGGCTTGATCCTGCACCTGTAGCCCCTCATGCTAACATTGGGCTTGATCCTGTATCTGTAGCCTCTCATGCTAACATTGGGCTTGATCCTGCACCTTTAGCCACTCATGCTAACATTGGGCTTGATCCTGTACCTGTAGCCCCTCATACTAACACTGGGTTTGATCCTGTACCTGTAGCCACTCATTCTAACATTGGGCTTGATCCTGTGCCTGTACGAAAGGATACATACAGACTGCAGCTAAAGGTGGCCCAGTACCTCATATAACTGTTTGGGTGTTTTTTTAACAGTGTAAACAGTTAAATCTACACTGAGCTGCATCTTATCATTCGTTCTGATTTGTGCCACATCTTCACGTGGACGTAAATCTGATACATAGCCATGTGACTTGCATGCCACTCCTGTGTGGATGCTCAAACTTGGGCATAGTGTGCCCGTGTATGCCAGCTGAGCCAGGGCATCACCCGCCAAACCGGAGGCAGACTAGCGAAGTGATTACATCACTCTCCGTGTGACAGGATAATGTCTTCATAATTCGGCACTGGCGGGACAGCTGGGTCATTTTCAGAAATGAATTTGAACAGTCAGTTAAAAAACTCGGATCTGAGCAACAAATCAGCGGTCTGCAGTATGAGCGCAGCCGAATGTGGACCAAGGAGTTACTTATCGAGAGAGTGAGACGGACAAGCAGATATAAAACACGTCAAACCTCTGCCTAAGGAGGCCTTGAGCAAAATAAAATATTTGCAACCTGAAACTACAGCACTAGGAGCATTCATAAATCATTCTGCCTCATTCACAAATCATTCTGCCTTCTTCATTCTGATGAATCTTGAACACAGAGAGTACAGCTGGAGTAATCAGTCTGGAACACAGATAGTACTACTGCGGTAATCAGCCTGGAACACAGACAGTACTGTTGGAGTAATGAGTTTTGAACACAGTCAGTACTGTTGGAGTAATAAGTCTGGAACACAGTCAGTACTGTTAGAGTAATGAGTCTGGAACACAGTCAGTACTGTTAGAGTAATGAGTTTTGAACACAGTCAGTACTGTTGGAGTAATGAGTCTGGAACACAGTCAGTACTGTTAGAGTAATGAGTCTAGAACACAGTCAGTACTGTTAGAGTAATGAGTCTGGAACACAGACAGTACTGTTAGAGTGATGAATCTGGAACACAGACAGTACTGTTAGAGTAATGAGTCTGGAACACAGGCAGTACTGCTGGAGTAATGAGTCCGGAACACAGACAGTACTGCTGGAGTAATTAGTCTGGAACACAGACAGTACTGCTGGAGTAATGAGTCTGGAACACAGTCAGTACCTAAAGAGGGATCCAGCCTCTTGGGTTTCCTCCAGCTGAGGGTGACAGTCTTCCCTGTGACCCCCTCTATGACCGGAGCCCCATCCGGAGGGTCAGGGAGAACATCTACAGAGAGGAGACAGAACACTGTATACTCAGCAATCAATAACACACACATGCATGCGCGCACACACACACACAGGAATGAATGTACACACACACACACATGCATGCACACACGTGTGCCCACATACGTGCTTGAATGCACAAATATGGGTACGCACAAACACAGACATAAATTTACACAAACCCACCAACACACAAGCACACAATCATTATGGCTCTGACACTAAATCCGTACTTCGGACCAGCAGAACAACCGTACGGCTAAAAACGTACAAAAGGGTAGCGAACATATTGAGCTCCCAGGTGCAGCAGCTTACCTGCGACATACAGGTGGGCGTAGCAGGCGGCCTTCCCCACCTTGTTGGAGATGACGCTTTTGTAGACGCCTCCATGGGCATGGCAGACAGAGCGGATGACCAGACTGTGGATGTCCCTGTCTGTATGAGGAGGAGAGAGGGGCACAGAGGCAGGGTGGGGGGCACAGGGACAGGGCAGGGGGTACAGGGACAGGGCAGGGGGTACAGGGACAGGGTGGGAGGCACAGGGACATGGCAGGGGGTACAGGGACAGGGTGGGGGGCATAGGGACAGGGCAGGGGGTACAGGGACAGGGCATGGGGGATAGAGTGGAGTAAAGCAGAGAACGTCATTCCTGAAACATCCACAACCCAACTGCCTGTCCAGCAGCCCCACAGTAACTTCCCATTGAGTAAAACTCAGCTATACACACAGTGTAAATCCAGTACATACACACAGGACACTCAGTGTAAAAACATACAGCTCACTCAGTGCAATCCCAGCTCACTCAGTATAAACCCAGCTCACTCAGTGTAAACCCAGCTCACTCAGTATAAACCCAGCTCACTCAGTGCAAACCCAGCTCACTCAGTATAAACCCAGCTCACACAGTGTAAACCCAGCTCACTCAGTATAAACTCAGCTCACTCAGTATAAACCCAGCTCACACAGTGTAAACCCAGCTCACTCAGTATAAACTCAGCTCACTCAGTATAAACCCAGCTCACTCAGTGCAAACCCAGCTCACTCAGTATAAACCCAGCTCACTCAGTATAAACCCAGCTCACTCAGTATAAACCCAGCTCACTCAGTGCAAACCCAGCTCACTCAGTATAAACCCAGCTCACTCAGTGCAAACCCAGCTCACTCAGTATAAACCCAGCTCACTCAGTGTAAACCCAGCTCACTCAGTATAAACCCAGCTCACTCAGTATAAACCCAGCTCACTCAGTATAAACCCAGCTCACTCAGTGTAAACCCAGCTCACTCAGTATAAACCCAGCTCACTCAGTATAAACCCAGCTCACTCAGGGTAAACCCAGCTCACTCAGTATAAACCCAGCTCACTCAGTATAAACCCAGCTCACTCAGTATAAACCCAGCTCACTCAGTGCAAACCCAGCTCACTCAGTATAAACCCAGCTCACACAGTGTAAACCCTCTAAACCGTACTGCAGCAGAGGCTGAACGGCTGGGGAGATCAGCAGGCTTCAAAGCCTCCAGGCCCCGAAAGGAGGACCAGAGACACGACACTCGCGCTCTTACACTGCGCCATCTTCCTCTCGTCCGTGGTGTCGATCTTCTTGCCGTTGTGGAACCAGGTGATGGTGGGGTAGGGCAGGCCGGCCACCTTGCACTTGAGCACCGCCTCCTTCCCCTCCACCACGTCCAGGTCGTACAGCGGCTTGACGAAGTCGGGCATGGTGAAGCGCTCCACCTCGCTGTCCGCCATCTCCGGCTCCTCGGGGATGGAGGGCATCTTCTCCAGCTTCGCCCTGGGGAGCAGGTTAATCCGGTGAGGAAGGCCCTGTCCCACAGCCACCATGACAGCCATACTGTAGGCTGCCATTTTCACACCAATACTATTGTACAATACAATACAATTAAATACAATACAATGCACTCAAATATGTTTGTGCTTTTGCAACACTTCACAAAATATGGGCAAATTTTCAATCATTGTCTCATTTCAGAGACAGCAAAAATACTGCTGTGAAATACAATGTGTCATTATATTTTCCAGAATGACACGTGTACAAAATATTGCAGTGCATTCTGTTCTGTCACTGCTCATTAGGGTGAATGCTTTTTTGGGGACAAAAGAGACAATAATTTCCAAAACCTGATACAGTGCCTCATGACCCGGTTATAAATGAAACACTGAAATGTGCAAGGACATTTTGAGCAAAAAAATAATGGAGGAGAACAGAATGGATAATATGAAATGGATCATTTGTAAGTGAGCGTTTGTAAATGAGCGTTTGAAAGCGAGCAGATTAGCCCGTCTGGCCCTACATTTGGGAGGAGATGGCGGGTCGGGGCTCCTGCACGTAGAGTTCAGCGGCGCACTCCGCCTCGCCGTGAGCGTTGCGTGCCGTGACCGTGTAGAAGCCCTCGTTCTCATTGGTCACGTGCACGATGAGCAGGGAGTGGCGACCGCCCTCCTTCAGTATCCGAACGTTCTCGCTGTCTGCGAGCGTGCGCTCTGGAAGGGACAAAGGACAAACATGCCATCAGGAGAAAGCCTGCGCTCAAACACAGGTACACTCAAACACAGGTGCGCTCAAACACAGCTACACTCAAACACAGGTGCGCTCAAACACAGCTACACTCAAACACCTGCGCTCAAACACAGGTGCACTCAAATACACCTGCGCTCAAACACAGGTACACTCAAACACCTGCGCTCAAACACAGGTACACTCAAACACACCTGCGCTCAAACACAGGTACACTCAAACACAGGTGCGCTCAAACACAGCTACACTCAAACACCTGCGCTCAAACACAGGTGCACTCAAATACACCTGCGCTCAAACACAGCTACACTCAAACACCTGCGCTCAAACACAGGACACTCAAACACACCTGCGCTCAAACACAGGTACACTCAAACACACCTGCGCTCAAACACAGGTACACTCAAACACACCTGTGCTCAAATACAGGTATGCTCAAATACACCTGTGCTCAAATACAGGTACGCTCAAATACACCTGCACTCAAATACAGGCATGCTCAAATACACCTGCGCTCAAACACAGGTACGCTCAAATACAGGTACGCTCAAATACACCTGCGCTCAAACACAGGTATGCTCAAACACAGGTGCGCTCAAACACAAGTACGCTCAAATACACCTGCACTCAAACACAGGTATGCTCAAATACACCTGCGCTCAAACACAGGTATGCTCAAATACACCTGCACTAAAATACAGGTATGCTCAAATACACCTGCGCTCAAACACAGGTATGCTCAAATACACCTGCGCTCAAACACAGGTACGCTCAAATACACCTGCGCTCAAACACAGGTACGCTCAAATACACCTGCGCTCAAACACAGGTACGCTCAAATACACCTGTGCTCAAACACAGGTACACTCAAACACATGCACACACAAACACAGGTACACTCAAATACACCTGCGCTCAAACACAGGTACACTCAAACACAGGTACGCTCAAATACATCTGCACTCAAATACAGGTATGCTCAAATACACCTGCGCTCAAACACAGGCATGCTCAAATACAACTGCGCTCAAACACAGGTACGCTCAAATACACCTGTGCTCAAACACAGGTATGCTCAAACACACCTGCGTTCAAACACAGGTACACTCAAACACACCTGCACTCAAACACAGGTACACTCAAACACACACACACACTCAAACACAGGTATGCTCAAACACACCAGTGCTCAAACACAGGTACACTCACACACACACCTGTGGTGAAACACATGCACACTCAAACACAGGTATGCTCAAACACACCTGTGCTCAAACACAGGTACACTCAAACACAGGTACGCTCAAATACACCTGCACTCAAATACAGGTATGCTCAAATACACCTGCGCTCAAACACAGGTACACTCAAACACAGGTGCGCTCAAACACAGCTACACTCAAACACCTGCGCTCAAACACAGGTGCACTCAAATACACCTGCGCTCAAACACAGCTACACTCAAATACACCTGCGCTCAAACACAGGTACACTCAAACACACCTGCGCTCAAACACACGTGCGCTCAAACACAGGTACACTCAAACACACCTGTGCTCAAACACAGGTATGCTCAAATACACCTGTGCTCAAATACAGGTACGCTCAAATACACCTGCACTCAAATACAGGCATGCTCAAATACACCTGCGCTCAAACACAGGTACACTCAAATACAGGTACGCTCAAATACACCTGCGCTCAAACACAGGTACACTCAAACACAGGTGCGCTCAAACACAGGTACACTCAAATACACCTGCACTCAAATACAGGTACGCTCAAATACACCTGCGCTCAAACACAGGTACACTCAAACACACCTGCGCTCAAACACAGGTACGATCAAATACACCTGCGCTCAAACACAGGTACGCTCAAATACACCTGCGCTCAAACACAGGTACGCTCAAATACACCTGTGCTCAAACACAGGTACACTCAAACACATGCACACACAAACACAGGTACACTCAAATACACCTGCGCTCAAACACAGGTACACTCAAACACAGGCATGCTCAAATACAACTGCGCTCAAACACAGGTACGCTCAAATACACCTGCGCTCAAACACAGGTACGCTCAAACATTACATTACATTACATTACATTATAGGCATTTAGCAGACGCTCTTATCCAGAGCGACGTACAACAAGTGCAACGACAACGACGTACAACGACGTAAAACACACCTGCGTTCAAACACAGGTACACTCAAACACACCTGCACTCAAACACAGGTACACTCAAACACACACACACACACTCAAACACAGGTATGCTCAAACACACCAGTGCTCAAACACAGGTACACTCACACACACCTGTGGTGAAACACATGCACACTCAAACACAGGTATGCTCAAACACACCTGTGCTCAAACACACGCACACTCAAACAGAACCGCATTCAAACACACACACACTCAAACACAGGTATGCTCAAACACACCTGTGCTCAAACACACGCACACTCAAACACAACCGCATTCAAACACACACACACTCAAACACAGGTATGCTCAAACACACCTGTGCTCAAACACACGCACACTCAAACAGAACCGCATTCAAACACACACACACTCAAACACAGGTATGCTCAAACACACCTGTGCTCAAACACACGCACACTCAAACACAACCGCATTCAAACACACACTCACACACACTCAAACACAGGTATGCTCAAACACACCTGCTCTCAAAAATGCCTAGGCTTAAATGCAACTGCACTCAAACACACCTGTGCTCAAATCACTCAAACACACCTGTGCTCAAATCCACCAGCGCTCAGACACACACAAGCTCAAACACACTCTCACACGTGTCACGCAACAAGCAGAACCACGGCATTCTGGGACGTCTGCAGGCTAAAAATCGTCATATTAACAAGTCACAATATTTTCTTCAGTGCAGGGCTGTAAAAAATCTTTAGTTTCCTCAATAGAAAGTCAAAACATGAGTTACAGCAGAACAAACAGGATCCTATCGAGAGACTTGCATCCTATTGTATCACAACAGAAATTTGATCAATTTAAACGGTTCTGGAAAGCAACTCTTACCAAAATGGCTCCAGCTGACCCTGGGAGGGGGCGTCCCACTGACCTTGCAGTCGAAACGGGCCGTGCGCCCCTCGATCACTTCTAGGACGTCCAGCTTACGGGTAAAGAGAGGTGGGATAGAGGGAATGACCTTGAGGTTGGCGCTGGAGGTCAGCTCCTCTGAAACACAGCGAGACAAAATTTCAAATCTCCCAGCTACAGCGCAGCTATTTATACACAGTCTGAGTTAAACGCAATGCGTTTCCTTGAATAGAACAATAGATACCCTCCAGAGACCTGGGATACAAAAAAAACTAAAGTATTACATTTTTTTTTGCCAAAAATGAGTCGGGTCTTTGGAGGATAAAATGGACAGTAGGAAGTTTTCCTTCACCGCTTGCATTGCAAAATAATAAAAACAGATGTGGACGAACACTGTTAAGTTTGTTTAAACAAAGAAAGTCATTTGGTGTAGCCAAAATTGTCATTCAGTGTCACTGGGACTTCAAGAGTTACACACAGACTCCCATAGATTCTTCGAAAAAGACCTCCTCACTGTTCGAGCCCCACATTTCGTGGTTTTTATTGTGGGACAAGGCATTAGTGACCCGGGCTCCAGGTTTATTGGTTTAATCCTCCACAAATGCCAGATTTTATCAGGCTCTCACTCCCATTTTTTATACTTGCTTTTAATTTTATGGGACTAATTTGCCTGTATTATTCTTTTATTCGATGTTTATATGTCTATATTTGTCTTTATTGTGTTTTATTCGTTTAGTTAATTCATGCTATCGTTGTGCTAATGGCTTTACGCGCCGCGTAAGAAAAGATCCATAGGAAACAAGCAGGTCGTGCGACGATGTTGTAGAGCTTTTTTCCACTCTTTATTCTGATGGAAAGAGACACACACGGCTCGTGACTTGACTGTGCTCATCCATATAACGACAACGTAGCAGTAATAGATAGTAATATGCGCCTACATAGGTGGGTGCACAACACGCGATATTTAAAAAAAAATACATGTCATAATGGTCAGTCATAATATTGGTAATACAATATTAATATTATATTTTATATATATTAACATAATATTCATAATATAATATTTGGTGGAATCCTGCTGTTGTTGTAGATGGTCTGCTCGCGCGCTTTCCATTTCGCGCACGAGCAGATCCGTTTCCTCTGCAGAGAAGCGTTCTTTCCTACTACTTGGCAAATCCGCCATTATAACAGCAATCCGCCAAGGTGCAAGCGCACCTGGCTTTTAAAGGGAATGGGAGATGACACTCTGATTGGTTTATTTCATGTTATGCCCAAAACACGCCTATGATCAATTAAGAGACTAAGTACAACCCCTTTGAACCATGCGCCTTACTTTGAGCAAAGATTATCCGCAGTTAAACTAGCAAAAGTGGATTTGGACACGCCCTAAATGCACTTGCACCATGCGCTTTAAACCGTGTAAAATAGAGCCCTATGACCCCTGATTCCACTGTTAAATTAACCATGGTGCTTCAGCTGGGCAAACACCCTCACCTGGCTTCCAGACATAGACCACTGTGTCACAAAGGTCTCCAGTAAATCCTTAACCGTGTATTTGTCTGTGTTCCTTTGAATACTTACCACTGATTGCTTTAATTAGAGTGACTACAGTGACAAGGACTGAAATGCAGGTTAAATGCTTCCTAGGCCGCAGGCTCAGATAAAACAACATTTCATCCCTTCTCAAATCCTGCCTTCCACTACTGAAAGGGACAGGTGTTGGGGTGGGGAGGGGCAGGTTGGAGCAGGCCGGGTCGGGGTTGGGGCAGGGCTGGTGTCGGGTGGGAGGGCAGAGGGTAAGCGAGGCGTCAGGGTGAGGAGGCAGGTCAGGTGTGACATTCAGGGCAGGTGTCGACATGGGGCAGGCCAGGTGTCAGGGTGAGGCAGGGCAGGTGTCGGGGCAGGGCAGGTGTCAGGGCGGGGTAGGGTAGACTAGGGCAGGGCAGGGCAGGTGTCAGGGCGGGGCAGGTTGGGGCTCACCTTTCGCCGTGCTCAGCTTGCAGGTGTACGTCCCGCTGTCGTCCTCGTGCACTGAGTTCAGGAGCAGCCTGCACCTCCTCCCGTCAAAGTGCATCTTGCAGTTGAGCAGGGCGGGCTGGATTAACTTTCCGTCCGAGAGCCAGTCCACGTCCACGTCCTGGGGGCCGCTCATGTGGCACTCGAACAGAGCCGTCTCCCCCGCGCTCACCGTCATGTCCCGCACGTGCTGCGTGATCACCACCACCGGCTCCCGGGGGGCAGCTGCCAATCAAAGTAACTCACATCTATTAGTCTAGAGCCCTGTTACTCAAATCACATCTGTTAGTCTAGTGCCCTGTCACTGAAATCACATCTATTAGTCTAGTGTCTTGTCACTCAAATCACATCTATTAGTCTAGAGCCCTGTTACTCAACTCACATCTATTAGTCTAGTGTCTTGTCACTCAAATCACATCTATTAGTCTAGAGCACTATTACTCAACTCACATCTATCAGTCTAGAGCCCTGTTACTCAACTCACATCTATTAGTCTAGAGCCCTGTTACTCAACTCACATCTATCAGTCTAGAGCCCTGTTACTCAACTCACATCTATTAATCTGGAGTTCTGTAGCTCAAATCACATCTATTAGTGTAGAGTTCTGTTACTCAAATCATATCTATTAGTGTAGAGTTCTGTTACTCAAATCACATCTATTAGTCTAGAGCCCTGTTACTCAAATCACATCTATTAGTGTAGAGTTCTGTTACTCAAATCATATCTATTAGTGTAGAGTTCTGTTACTCAAATCACATCTATTAGTCTAGAGCGCTGTTACTCAAATCACATCTATTAGTCTAGAACCCTGTTACTCAAATCACATCTATTAGTCTAGAACCCTGTTACTCAAATCACATCTATTATTCCAGAGCCCTGTTACTCAAATCACATCTATCAGTCTAGAGCCCTGTTACTCAACTCACATATATTAGTCTAGAGCCCTGTTACTCAACTCACATCTATTAGTCTACAGCCCTGTTACTCAAATCACATCTGTTAGTCTAGTGCCCTGTTACTCAAATCACATCTATCAGTCTAGAATCCTGTTACTCGAACCACATCTATTAATCTGGAGTTCTGTTGCTCAAATCACATCTATTAGTGTAGAGTTCTGTTACTCAAATCATATCTATTAGTGTAGAGTTCTGTTACTAAAATCACATCTATTAGTCTAGAGCCCTGTTACTCAACTCACATCTATTAGTCTAGAGCCCTGTTACTCAACTCACATCTATCAGTCTAGAGCCCTGTTACTCAACTCACATCTATTAGTCTAGAGCCCTGTTACTCAACTCACATCTATTAGTCTAGAGCCCTGTTACTCAACTCACATCTGTTAGTCTAGTGCCCTGTTACTCAAATCACATCTATCAGTCTAGAATCCTGTTACTCGAACCACATCTATTAATCTGGAGTTCTGTTGCTCAAATCACATCTATTAGAGTAGAGTTCTGTTATTCAAATCACATCTATTAGTGTAGAGTTCTGTTACTCAAATCACATCTATTAGTCTAGAGCGCTGTTACTCAAATCACATCTATTAGTCTAGAGTTCTGTTACTTATATCACATCTATTAGTCTAGAGCACTATTACTCAAATCACATCTATTAGCCTGAAGCTCCTTTACTAAAATCACATCTATTAGTCTAGACAATTGCACACATCACTTGCAACACAGACGGAAGACCCACCTCTTCAGACTGCAGCTCATACCTCTCAAACCCCACTCTGTAGCACCCTGGCCTTCAGTACTAATTCAGCTTATTGCATTTCTATGGATTTAGGTCATATTTTTAGAGCTTTCTGTATCTCTTCTGAGGGCTTATGAATCTAATTAGCATAGATTCTGAGTTTCTATTCTGGTTCTCTGCTAGCACGGCGCTCTGGTGATGCTGCATCTTTACGTGTTGGTCTGGGAATGCAGTCAGCCAGGTTTGGCACTGTTTCACACATTTAGCTGAATGCATAATCAGGTGAAAGCACTTATGTTCCTCCCGCTCTGAAATCGCTCTGGACGAGCATTCATCTGCCAAACGAATGTAATGTGAGATGTAATTCATTTTGTCAGAATAAGCTTCACAGAGAATTCAGGACTAAAACCCCAATGCAACGAAACCCTTCCCAGGAGGAGGAATCAGCAGAAAAAAAGCAGGTTCAAGGGAGAGCTCACGCATTGCCTAGCACAGGGCAGGAAGGCAAACTGACCAACGAGGTCAAACAGACAGTTTTTACGGCGGCGGTTAGCGGTAGCTGAATGGTGAGCGACGGAGAACATTCCTCATTTACAGTCTTTCTGCTCTTCTCATGAAACCAGGCGCAGCGGAAACACACTAATCTGTAAATACCCCGAGCTCCACAGCCAAATGGCCACAGTACTCACATATTTCAATTCCCTGAATCAGAAAATAAACTGTCATAATCTCGTATAATCCTTGTGTACTCCAACGGAGACCTTGAGGAATGAATTAATTATGTGAGGGACATGTTTAACAAGATATTGTGCCTCATTAAACGGTCCTATGATCAAATATGATCATAACGTGAATGTGCACACTTGAAGCCATCAGATTTATCAGTATATGGACCATCCCAAAAGTATGGTGCTGTAAAAACAGACAGAGCCGTCTGTGATTCTCAGGCTGCCACTCAAAACGCCTCCATTATTCCCAAAATATCTGTGATGTGTCCCACATTCAGAATACACTTTCATCATGTTATCATTTACCTGTGTTTGAATATGAAATTGTGGGCATTTTTATAGAAGTGAAACTTGTGTAGTCCCAGCACAGCTCAGCCCAGTAAAGCCTGGTACAGCCCAGCACAGCCCGGTACAGCCCAGCACAGCTTAGACAGGTACAGTCTAGTAGAGCACAGCCCGGTACAGCCCAGCACAGCCTTGCACAGCCCAACACAGCTTAGCCCGGTACAGTCCAGTAGAGCACAGCCTGGTACAGCCCAGCACAGTGCAACTCAGTACAGCCCAGCACAGCTTGATACAGCCTGGCACAGCCCAGCACAGCACAGCACAGCTCAGTACAATCTAGTACAGCTTGGTACAGTCCAGCACAGCTCGGTACAGCCCAGCACAGCATAGCACAACACAGCCCAGCACAGCTTGGTACAGTCCAGCACAGCCCAGCACAGCATAGCACAATACAGCCCAGCACAGCTCGGTACAGTCCAGCACAGCCCAGCACAGCATAGCACAACACAGCCCAGCAAAGCATGGTACAGTCCAGCAAAGCCCAGCACAGCTCGGTACAGTCCAGCACAGCCCAGCACAGCATAGCACAACACAGCCCAGCAAAGCATGGTAGAGTCCAGCAAAGCCCAGCACAGCTCGGTACAGTCCAGCACAGCCCAGCACAGCATAGCACAACACAGCCCAGCAAAGCATGGTACAGTCCAGCAAAGCCCAGCACAGCATAGCACAACACAGCCCAGCACAGCTCAGTACAGTCCGGCACAGCCTTGCACAATAAACTCAACAGGCGCATTCTCTCTCTCTCTGACATGTACTGATCCTCTCATCTGCAGTAACACTAATCAAACCGGAGACATGTCAATCACCCCCTTATCTCTGGTCTAGTGTAATATAAAACGCCAGGAGCGCCTGAGCGCTCATAAATATCCGTCTCTCACTCCCTCTCAGGTTCACACGCAGAAAAGAATCAAGCAAAAGGCTACAATCAGAGATTCTTTTTCCCAGTTACTGTCAAAGTACCGACTGACTGAACAAGGGCACCGCTCGACAGCGACAGCAGATCAACACGCACGGCAGACTACACTACAAGGGTAAGGATGACTCACAGCCTCCCGTCTGACTGTTTGTCAAGCGGGAATCCAGGGGGGCATAAAACATATAATAGCATTTGACCTTAAGGCGAAAATGCACCCGAAAATGTAAAAATGAAAATAGTCTGTCTAATTTCCCCCAGTGAACACATTATATGTAATACCCCGCTTATGTGGGCATAAAAATTGAAAAAGAATTATTGAAACTACAGCTAGTATATGAATGCAGCCCTCTGATAATCAGAGAAAAGTAGAGAGAGAGAGAGAGAGGGGAGATCGAGAGAGGGAGAGAGAAAGAGAGAGAGAGAGAGAGAGGGAGAGAAAGAGGGGGAGAGAGAGAAAGATATAAAGAGAGGGCGGGACTATCACTTTCAGGGGTGCTCGGCTCGTTGACGTTGTCGCCCACTAATCAGAGCTGTGAAGGCTCGCGCCAGGAGAAGCAAAAACAGACGAAATTCGGTGGTGTTCTTTAATCAATGATATCAGAGTTTATAATATTTTAATCCTCATCATCATGAAACCTGTTCTATCATTCGGAGGTTGCACTGGCTTGTTTGTACAGAAATGTCATTTTTGCCATATCAGACAAGGACAGTTCAACTGTGGAATCAAAAAACAGTTATGATATGAGCATTAAATGAGCATATCTTGCTCAAAATTAGAGGTAGAAAGATATCATTATTAAGATTATATTATAAAAGAAGGGAGATTATCCTCGTCCATCCATTCATTATCTATACCTGCTTATCCTGGGCAGGGTTGCATGGTCGCGGGGGGTGCTGGAGCCTATCCCAGCATGCATTGGGCGAGAGGCAGGTATACACCCTGAACAGGTCGCCAATCTACCACCAGACATGCATACACACTCACTTGCTATTCACTCACACGCTCACGCTTATTGGCAATTTAGAGACTCCAACTAGAGTATCCAATCCAAACCAATCCAATTAGCCTACCTGCATGTCTTTGGACTGTGGAAGGAAACTGGAGTACCCAGAGGAAACCCACACAGACATGGGGAGAACGTGCAAACTAAAACTGAAATACTTATTCTATTATGTATCAATTCAAATGACCATCCTGTAGTTGTCAAAGGTTTAGCTTGGTTTACAGTAGCTTGGTTATAGCCAGAGTTTAGTAGCGTAAGTCCAAGGAATTTATACAATACTTTCTTTCTAATAGAGGTGTTTCCAAGAAAGTATTGTTTAAATTCCTAGGAAGTACATAACTAAACTCAAGCAATAACAAACCTAAACTGTTGACAACTACAAGGCAGTCACTTGAATGGATCAGTAATAGAGGAGGTGTTTATAAGTATATCAGTTTAAGTTTCTTAATACTTACCAAGTTTTTACCAGTGGTAATTACCAAATGATGTGCTATTTTTACGAGGTATTTACCTGGTGAATACATAGTACTTCCTGCACAGATCACAGAGAATGTATTAAATGGGTCTTGAGCACAGAAAGTTTGGGGTCACCTGGTACACAGACAGGGGTACAATGAATGAGCTCTTACCTTTGACCTCTAGCTTGCATTCACATTGCTTTGATCCGTACTCATTGATGATCTTGCAGGTATACACTCCCATATCAGATCTCTGTGCCGATGTGATCTTCATCTCGAAGGTTCCATCCTCAGCTTCTCGCACGATGTGTCGGCCAGCAGTTTTTATTGTCACACGGTCCCTTAGCCTGGTAGCACAGAGAGTGTACATTAGTGTCGGTCCCTTAGCCTGGTAGCACAGAGAGTGTACATTAGTGTCGGTCCCTTAGCCTGGTAGCACAGAGAGTGTATATTAGTGCCAGTCCCTTAGACTGGTAGCACAGAGAGTGTACATTAGTGTCGGTCCCTTAGCCTGGTAGCACAGAGAGTGTATATTAGTGTCGGTCCCTTAGCCTGGTAGCACAGAGAGTGTATATTAGTGTCGGTCCCTTAGCCTGGTAGCACAGAGAGTGTATATTAGTGTCGGTCCCTTAGCCTGGTAGCACAGAGAGTGTATATTAGTGCCAGTCCCTTAGCCTGGTAGAAGAGAGTGTAGATTAGCCTGGTGGCACAGAGAGTGTACATTAGTGTCAGTCCCATAGCTCTTAGTAAATAAGGACTAGCGTGTCAGTCCCTTAGCTCTTAGTAAATAAGGACTAGCAGAAGTCCACACAACTCCTAGAGCACATCATTTGTATATAATCCCTCTTTTTCTATCTCTCTATATTCCATTCTTCAGACAATTTAGAAACCCACCCTGAGAACTGCAATTCTTACTGATCCATTCAGACGAGTCGTTCCAGTTCTACCTTGTCAACTGCCTTTTGAAAATCTAAATATACAGCATTATACACCTGGTTTGAATCAAAGCATTATGTAGCTTCCTCAGTTGCCTATATACAGATCAGAATTTTGCATGAGATGTGAATCTCACAGTCCTGTATTTTCCTGGGTCAGCAAGTTATCAAGTATTTCCTCACTTTTTAGTGATTTCATGAAGTCTCTTATTTCTATAAAAATTTTAATTTCTATTTTTTGTTATTAATCCCAGGTCTCCTCAGTTTATCTGCAGTATATTAAAGCACAGGAGTAACCTTGTTCCTGGTGCAGCTTTCAACCATGTAACTGACTGTATTCCTGCAATATCTTAATCAAAGCCCAAAGTTTCATTCCAATTTTAATGAAATTCTATTGCAAATATAGACAATAGCGTTGAGCGGTTGTTTTCGTAAGTAGGACAGAGAACAGAACGCGCAGTGAGAAAGTAGTTATGTTGGAGGAGACTCTCACCAGTAAATCATGGGCTTGGGCTGACCCTGCATTCTCACACACATGGTGACTGCCTGGCCCTCAGTCACCACCTGGTCACTAAGAGTCATCTGTGGAAAAGGGGAGAGCACTGAACGGGGTGGTTTTAGGGTAACAGTGCACCGCACGTCATGATCTTCCGCTTTAAACCATATTCTGCACATCACTCCTAACTGTATATAACTAGCACAAACCTCTTTATAATGCAGTGATCACAACTAACATAACTGATACCATACAAATGATGCTACCCAGAATGATAAGTAGCAATCTATCCTAACTAGTGTGGCCATAAAACAGACCTTCCCTCCTAACCCAGAACATCAATAGACTCATGTTATCAACAGTATCTCAGTGCATTGCTTCATAAATAAGCAGCCATCTTCCCCTAGCAAAGCCAGGGGGCTACAAGCAACGTTCCATAAAACTAACTGACACAATATTTTGTCACATTTCAGACCCACCCACCACAGAAGCCCAACAATGATTTCAAATTGACACATAACGATATGAAACGGTATATATTCCCAAAGCACTGCCATATATTCACAAAGCACTGCCATATATTATCAGAACACTGCCATATATTCCCAGAGCACTGTCATATCTCCATAGAACACTGGCATAGATTCTCAGAACATTGACATATATTCCCAGAGCACTGCCATATATTCCCAGAGCACCTTCGCATCATAGATTCTCAGAACACTTATATTCCCAGAGCACTGCTTTCCAGTATTCTTCCACAGAACACTGGCATAGATTCTCAGAACATTGACATATATTCCCAGAGCACTGCCATATATTCTCAGAGCACTGTCATATCTCCACAGAACACTGGCATAGATTCTCAGAACATTGACATATATTCCCAGAGCACTGCCATATATTCCCAGAGTACTGCCATTCCTGGAGCACTTTCATAATAGAGGCAGAAAAACAATCTTGCGAAAGAAACAGATGGAAATTTTCTCCACCTGGAAGGACGGAGGTTCCCTGAATCGGGTGTCCACGATTTTTCTGGGCTCAGGCCCCCGATAGGACGGCCCCCCGTAGTCCAGGCCTTCCTCCATGGGGCTGAGGTACTCTTCATCAGACGTAATGGGGCTGCTGATGTCCATGGGCACGCTGAGGGTGCCTCGGGGCTCCTGTCTGGAGTCTGGCAGGGCAACGACAAAGGGTATGAGGTCAAAGGTCAAGGGTCACCAAGAGGAACATGTTACCTGTACTGTGAGAACACACGGTGAGCATGTGGGGAACGTGTGTTAGCCTGGTCGTGGGATCGTTCTGTGAATGAGGAGGGAGACAAACCATGCTTGCATTTCAGCGAAATTCATTCCAAAAACATTCATCATTCTCAGACGATTCCTTTGCATATAGCTCTGTTTGCATATGTGTCCCACACGTGTCTTTGGAGGGAAATCCATTCCCTCTACAGACGCTAACAGGATATAATTCCTCAACATGCATGTATTCTTCATTTGTTTTGTTCCAATTTTGCAGTAGCTTTCCTTGTTTTGAGATGTTTTCATTAATTGCCTGTAAACGGGTTGGAATAATGCTTATGTTTATTCAGGGGAGCTGAACAGAATGCTGATAAACTATCAGGTCCTATGCAGTGGGATTCTAAGCTCACCAAGTTATCGCCATGGTGATGGAGCTTGGCAGGAAGGCAGTGTGGTATAAAAAGGTTTCCAAGGTGACTGGCAAGGGCAGAGATTGGCTTTGAAATGAGGTAGAGCTTGACAAAGGATAGACCCCTCAATCCCTGAGCCAATCAATCTCTTGCATCAGGGGTTTAAATGCACAGGCAGCAGTGTGGTCCCCAGACTGGACTGGAGGGCTTAAGAAAAGGAATGGAACTGCCCTTCCCTCTAGCTTTGTGGCTCACTCTCGATCATGTGCCGGACAGTGATGGAAAGATTAAAGTGCGACGGCAACACAGCATATCAGTGAAAGACCTGAGGGGTGTTTCACAAAGCAGGATTACCGAGTTAGCTGGATAACTGCCCTGAGTGAAACCCGGAACAGCTCTTTTCACTTCAGTCCAGGTTCCGGGTTTCACTCAGCTGTCCAGATAACTCAGTAATCCTGCTTGCAGAAACAGGGACCTGGGCTCCGGCATGTTTGCCAGGTAAGGCTGTTGTACTCCAGGACACATAGCTGAACCTACATTAATGGAGATTATAGCAATATCTATAACCTCATTATACATCAAATGTGAGCCAGAGATTTTATCTGTGATATTTTAGCTTGGATAACAGTGCTGACTAAATAAATAAATACAGGTGTACATTAATAACAGCAAGTGCTGGATGAAACATCCAGCTCTGGATGAAACATCCTGTCAGCCGTATTTCCCACTGCAATTTATCAGAATTCGAGCTAACAGGGTTGGCTGGGAGTCACCATTACATCACTATGCCAAAAGTGTATGATTTTTCTAAATATAAGCACATTATAATTTAGCCTTTTCTTTATAGCTACACACACGCACGCCCAAACCCCCACTTTTCCCCACCTCCTTGCCTGTACTCCAAACGCCACTGTGTTTTAATAATCATAAACTTTGTGCGCACTACGTACGCAACAGCAGCAATTTCCCTTCTATCTTGTCAGGAGCATAAATAAGGCCTGGCTCATTCTGCACGGAAACCTATAATCAGCGACGTCTTCAGGCTAATATAGTGTAAATGTTCCCACGCTCTAACTGAGCGACATAAATTATAATATACTGCGGATAGGTGTGATGTCACAATGGCGGTTCTAATTCAGTGGATCTAATGTGCTGGATCATAAAGGCCCAGGAGTCTGGCATTAATCATGCGGTAGGAGGTAAAAGAGGCAGTTATCGCAGCATTGTGGGAACCGTGAACTCCCCGTAAGTTCCACTTCCTAACAAGGCAATACGCCCCGTCACCTTCACTATTTTTAGAAAGGTGAAACACTTCACTTCTGAGAAGCAAGGAAACTTTACGGCAACGAAATGCAACAAGTAGGACACCAGGTCATGGACTAGCACGTCTGCCAAATAAAACTGATCCAAACATCAGCAAAACATTTATTGGCAAATATCTCAGCCCGTAGTAATACTAATTGGCTCTGTACACACTTTCTTTTCAGAAGCTGTTATGATCATTGGCTTCATAAAAAATACATTCATATACAATTGATTTCCTAATAATATTGTGACTCAGCGACTGTGAGTCATAATTTTGACGTCTGGCTGGAGGCTCCACAGTAAACACTGCCGTTCCAAAGCCTTAAGATTTTGAAAGCAAACTTACAACTCCACATTATCTCAGCGGTGTATTGTTTTACACATGATAATGTCTCCTTTTAATAATGCTCTCCTTTGTTCTTTTATATCATTGACATACAATCAGGAAATTGAGAATCATTACCTGACAGTTTTTCTGCAGTACGAGCCAATTATTCTTTCCTAAAAATTCCCCAATGCAGTTCATTAATTTAGACCCATTATTTTCCCATTGCTGTTTTATCTATTAGTGCAGCCAATCAAAGCTCTTCCTGCAGCTGGCTTAGTTTGAATTAAACATCTTGCCATTTGCCCAAACTTGATTAGCACATTTTGTATTTTGAACGTGTTTCTGAGCCCAGAGACTGCCACATTTTTTTGGTCTCAATCCAAACTGCATACATGAATTCAATCTTTCATTTGTTACGTTACAAAGAGCAATAAAATAGTGAAACAAATAGAATCACTTAAAAATTCAGCAGTGCTTTTCTTTGAACAGTTCAGAGAAAAATAGCTCCACTTCCTCGGATAATGACTACCGGTACTTGAAGGAGAAGATTCTGTGTTTGTAGGTTTGTCTGAAGAGAAAGAATACAGGCCACCTTGCTTGATGACTAAACAGCATTGTTTCCTTTTGAAATTCATCAGGAGGCCAGAACGCCTTCAACAATTTATAGGTTGAATTTAGCCTCTGGGTTGCTATGGTAACTCACAGCCAGTGGATCTGTCTTTGGAGGGGGCTGTTGGCAGGGGGTGAGATGTGTGTGTGTAAAAATGTGTGTGTATGTGTGTGTTTGTGTGTGTGAGCATGTGTGTGTTAGTGTGTGTGTAAGCATGTGTGTGTGAGAGTGTGTGTGTTTGTGTGTGTGCGTGAGCGTGTGTGTGTGCGTGTGTGCGAGCGTGTGTGTGCGTGAGTGTGTGTGTGTTTGTTTGTGTTTGTGTGTGTGTGTGTGCGTGTGCATGTGTGTGTTTGTTTGCATGTGTGTGTGTGTGTGTGTGTGTGTGTGAGTGAGCATGTGTATGTGTGTGTGTGTTTGTGTGAGTGTGTGTACAGAAGGCCAGACCAGCATTTATGTAGGCCTTTCAGGCAAAATATTTTATTGTTTGAGTGCTGTGAGTGGTTGTACTGTAATACACATTTCCTTTGATGTTAAAAAGCATCTTTCCTCAATACAGATAAAAAAAAGTTTTAAAAAACCTTTAAGAACAGTCCTAAGGATGCAGAATATCCTGAGAGCTGTGGTCAAACAAAATGGACACTGTCGGTATCTGTATCAAGGCTTAGGATGTATCAAGGCTTTTAGAGATGGAGTGACATTATGAAGAATTTGAAGTCCTCTTGTGATTTTGATAAGTTTCCAGGAAACATTACCTGATGGTGCAGGAGTGGTTGTTAAGATATGATCGTTGATATTTGGTCACACATACATGAGTGGTAGACAAAATATGACCATTTGTTTGGCATTTGGTCACAGACACAGGAGTGGTTTGTAGGATATATCCATCTGGTTGGCATATGGTCACAGACACAGGACTGGTTAATAGCGTGAACATCCATCTGCGTCTGGTCGATGGCAGCTACCTGCCTGGATGAAGAGGGTGGCAGTGCAGGTGGCACGCCCCACCTCGTTGGTGGCGGTGATGCAGTGCCTACCTGCCTGGATGAAGAGGGTGGCAGTGCAGGTGGCACGCCCCACCTCGTTGGTGGCGGTGGCGCGGTACGTGCCAGCGTCGCTCGGTTTCGCCCGTTTGATGAGCAGCGAGTGCCTCTCTCCCTCCACCTTCACCGTGTGCGTGGCACTGTTCCGTATCTCATCATCCTCTTTTCTCCAGGTCACTGCAGGAGCGGACATATTCACTGTTTATTCATCAATATACACCTCTGTTTCAGCTGATCACTTACTGACCTTTCTTTGTCTGTCTCGCCGTAATGCATCACAAAATATATCCTTTCATTGCCAAAAACAGAATTATTTAAAATTTCACGCATTTTTTCTGATTGCTAGACACCTGTAGAAAACACTGGAAGTTTTGCCGAAGGAACAAAAAAGCTCATTAAAATCTTAGCTTCCATTTCATTTAAGATTAGCTCACTGAGTCTACGTTCTCCCAGTCTACATAGGCAGACGGGACTGTGCAGGGTGACTGGTGCGTCATGGAGCTTGTAGTTATATGGGAGGTGATGGAATGCCGGCCAATTTTGGGACAGGGTGTTGGGAGAACTTTGGGCATTCTTCCCTCAAAAGCCTAATCTAACAGGCTACTGGGGTGCGGGTATCTTGCCTTCTGGGTACGGCGTGCCAGCGATGATGCACGTTAGCAGTATGTCGGTGCCTGCAGATGCCACGGTGTCCTGCAGGGGGAGCTCAAACATGGGAGCCTCCAGCGGGTCCTCTCCTGCAGAGACGTACGAGTCGTCGGAAGACTCTGCGCAGACAGGTCAGCGTTGCAGTAATAACAACAACACAAATGTTAATCTCTTTTTTTAAATAATGGTACTGCTCATACAAAAATAAACAAAATGTCATCTGGGTAATTTTAACATAAAACATATTTCTGTTTCCAAGGAAACAAGTATAATATACCTTTCACTGAAGCAAATTCATAAAATACACAGATACAGTTGCACAAATGCAGCCTCGTTTTTTAAACTATGAGAAATTTGTCAGAAGTAACAGAGCTTGTATTTTGTCACCGTATTAATCCCCAATTAAGATCAGGACCTGACAAGATGAAGGTCTGTATTTAAACAGCACACTCAGTTTAGCAAGTTAGTTTTTGTAATTGCTGAACCTGTCAAACTGCATTTATGAAGAAAGATAATTCTGGTTTTTTAACTGTTAGTCAAAGCTGCGGGCTAATGTTAATGTGATGTTGAGTCTCAGCCTTGGTGAGCTGAAGGCGTGCTGGGAACCCTCACCGAGCTCTGGAGACATGGGCCTCGTGCGATGGCCTTTTCCTCTGGTTCTGTGCGTCGCGCCCTCCCTGCTTTTCTTCACGGGTTTGCTCCCCGCCTCCTCCGCGCTCTGCACCTCCATGGGCTCCTCTTCCACAACGATAGTCGGGATGGGGAGTTTTGGAGCTGGGGACGCAGGCGGTGCCTGCACCTCCATACCCTCCTGCCCTGGAACCGAGCCGTGGGCGGGAGAGGAGGGTTTAGAGAGTCTCGGAGGTTTAGGCGGAGCTTGGGTGGTGTGCTCCTGGATCCGAGGCTCTCTCTGCACAAGCGGACTCGGAGGCCTCTGCTCCACCTTGCGTAAGGACGGGCCGACCCTCCTGGCCGCTGGCTCCTCCCTCAGAGCCTCTTTAACGGGGGAGTCTGGGGCACGGGCGAGTTCGTGAGCAAAAGGAGATCTTCTCTGGACAAGTGGACTTGGAGGCCTTCGTTCTACTTGGCGTACCGATATCTCAACCTTCCTAGGCGATGGCTCCTCCTTCGGTGGGGGAGGAGGGGGTAGCTCCTCTTCAGCTAAACCTGGACTCTGTGTTGTTAAAGAGCTCTGAGGCGGCTCTCTGACTGGGCTGCTTCTTGCTGGCTGTCTTGACAACCGTTGGCCAGGTAACTCAGTGACTGACAAAGCCTCTGGGGTGATTTCTTTCTCTCCAAATCTGCTAATCGTCACACTGTTTACCGAGGACTTGCTGGTTTCGGGCTGCTGGGGTGGAGACTCCTCCTCATTTTTCTGGGCTTCCTGTTTCTTTTCAGGTTCCGGTGATCTTTGTGGCGATCGCTCTTTCAGTTGCTCTCTCCGTTTCTCTTCTTCTTCCTGCTGGATGCGCTCGCGGATCTGCAGTTTCTGGAGAACCTGAGGGGGGATGGGCTCCACTTTTCTCAAGGGCTGCCTGCTGCGGTGAGAGAGCTGCTCTGTGGAGAAGGACTTTGCCAGATGGGGCTTCCCCACCAGCTTCTTGATCCTCCGCAGCTCCTCGGTGAACTTGCTCTCGATGTCCTGGACCTTTTGGGAGTAGCGAGGCCGGTCTTCTAGAGAGGCGGCCCTCTGCCTGAACATGGACCTCCTCTCAGCCGCGTCCGCCTTCAGCGCCTCCCGCAGGTCCTCCCTGGAGCTCTCTCTGGAGATTCCTAACCGGCTGCCCCCATCGTCCGAGTCGATGGAAGCGGCCCGGTTGAAACCGGCCCAGGATCGCCCCGAGATGGATCCCTCGGGATTGTCGATGCTCTTCCTTCGCTCCTCGAAGACTCGCACCTTCTCAAAGATCTTGGAGCTGGCACGAGCCAGCTTTGGGGAAGGACGGGGCGTCAAGTCCTTGCGGGAATACTCACTGACAGGGGTCTGAGGGCGGGAGTCCGGGTTACTACTCTGAGACATGGCGGAGGACTTTGGTTGCTTAATCTTGTCCTCAAATTCTCCCGTTACGGTGTCTACATAGTCGGATGGGACAACAACTTTCTTGCGAGGGGTGAGTGGTGTGCCAGGGGCTGACCCAGAACGGGTAGTAATAGGGGAAGTGATGGAACGCTGGCCAATTTTGGGAGAGGGGGGTGGGAGAACTTGGGGATGTGCTTCCCTCAAAACGTCTTCAGATTGGCTCCTGAAAGAAGGTGATTAAGGGAAATGTTCTGTTAGGGTAGAGGTCTGGGAGGAGGAGGAGCCCAGCTGTTTGGAAGAGGACAGGAAACCTGAGTGGCCTTTTTGTGGCTTGGGGTCGAGGAAGAGGAAGAGAAAGGCCTTCCAGTGTGACAACCTTTCTGCCTGAACATATGTAGCTAGAGGCAGCGAAGGGTTTCACATGAACTCAGTAGTGTCTGTGGAGGAGATCTACGTGTTCAGTGTGGATTAGATTTTCAAGATCGTTGTCAAGTGGCGAAATCTTATAAAATCAAAAGTGCAATGGGAAAGGGTCAAATTAGATATATGGATAAAAACTGGGTCTTTAAAACCGTAAAGTGCTATTTAGATGTTTGTTTGTTTTTTTTGGGGGGGGGGGGGGGTAGGTGGGGGGCTGGGGGGTGGGGTATAACAAGGTGTCTGTGGATGTCTGTGAATGAAAAGTATTATAAAATAGTGTTATGGATTATCTCTTATCAAATACAGCAGCCTATGTGCCAGAAATACTATAAAATCTGATGTTTTTTTTTAACTCTAAATTGTATCACTGTATTCAGAACATTTAATATCTATGCTGAAATATGTATTGGGTGAGCTAGGGTGTAATGGGATGTATGAGTGGTCAGGTGTAGGTGCCATGGGCCAGATCATATTGTGTAGTGCCTACAACCTATTTCTTCCAACATAACTGGACTAGACCACCAGATATCACCAGATACCTACAAGGTTAAGTCAAAATGTATTTTGCCGTAACTAGGAAGGACAGAAAGAGTCCTGGTACTTAAACAGAATACTGAATCCTGGGTTATCAAGCTGGCCGCAGTACACTTGACGTTGGCATCAGATGACACCACTTCTGGTGTTAATGCAAACCCGACTGCAGTCACCTGACGATGTTTCAAATGGACGAATCCACTGTTAACTTGGGTGGCTTCTGCACACTGCACGACCCTTCTCTCCTTCCCAGACAGCAAATGTTAAGACTTACTCTTGTGATCTATATCCAGTGTTTTTACTGCATGAACAGAACGCAAGCAGCACCCCAAGCATGCAAGAGAATGTGAGCATGCAGTACTAGAGTAATCTAATGTCCGCCTCACCGGGCATTCCAAAAGCCCACTATATGCAGGTTTTACAAATACAAATTAAAGCTAAATCATGAGTAAATTACTAGGCAACTACTGTGTTATGAAATCATATAAAGGATATGAAACTGCTCTAGTGATATGTGAAAAAGTGAATTATTATTAATCCGATACAATTTCATTATAATTGAATTCTGAGTATTAGGTTTATGACAATATTGGATCTTGTCATTTTTCTCGTGGTTGTGGGAAAGATGTCCAAAATTGGGTGAAATGTTTATATATGGATTATTCAACTAGTCCTGAAATATGAAGGAAATTATATTTGTAAATATTTGTAGAATTTAATGTTTCTGGTTTTGCTTAAATGCTTCAAATTTTAGATGGAGACAAACATCATACGAAAATTACTTTGGTGAAGGCGCCATTTTCCCAATAAAGCTGGGAGGCAAGAGCACATAATGGGAATGTGCCCACTAATCTCCTTCATAGGAGCTACGGGCTGTTTTAATATGGCCTTCTAATAGGTATAATTTGTGGCTATTTATAAACATAAAAAATGATACGCCAGGCATCGGTGTATGTGCACTGGAGAGGAACACCATACTCTTTGAAAGTGTATTTGGTAACAAGATTAATTGTATGCCTTTGTTATTTTCTCTCTTGTATGCCTGACATAAGAGGATGTGATGAATTGTTGATCTGGTAAAGATCAGATAATCTCTTGGGGTGATAAAAGTACATGCGGACAGAGAGGCAGGACTATACATGCTTCAGAGATTGTCCTTAAAAAGCCATGCGTAACAAACGGGTGGAAACCAAAGAAGGACCTCACAAACATCCAATGAGATGCAAACCATGTCCTGAAATCACTTTTTCAAACATCTGGATTCCGAAGCATCGCAAACCAGGTGATAGATTTGGCCACCTCCGAGAACAGTCAGAGTTGGCTTGATTCATTTTTGCTCTCATTGGTGTGTGGGTCTTAACTTAAAATTGACTGTGAGGGAGGTCAAAGGAAAGTATGAACTGAAAATGAATAAAAAAACCTAAAATGATGACAAGAACGTAAGTCAATCTCGAAACAAACTTGATTCAAAATAAGCTAATTTGTGAGTTATTGGCAAATCTGTTTGAATACATACTTATAATTGCATTTAAAATTAAAGATTTTAATTTAAAATTGAATTGACTGATTCCACAGACCTGTTTAGAAGTATTTGCCAATGTTGATGGGCAGTAGTATTATTGAGAATCAGAAAAGGTAATACTGAAATATTAATCAAGCTTACTGTCCGAAATGTTTTAATTTGAGACCGGTTGTACATAAACTAGATGGTGAATGACATACAGTACTATGATCCTGCGACATAGACACAGTCACTATGGAAACTCATCTGAGTGTAATCAGCAAATAAAGCTCTAAGAAAGATTCACAACGTGAAATTTAGGCTGGTATTGTGATGATAACAGAAGAAACTTGATGACAGGGTGTGAAATAAGACCATGTTTGATTATTGTAATTTGACTGCTCTGTCTAGCTTCACTGGAGTCCTCATGGAAAAGATCAACTGTAGGAGAATAAATACCTATTTCTCTGCATTATGTATTCAACAATCGTGTTCTGTTGTTTTTGTTACCAACAGAAAATTGTAATCAGCAATAGGGTTTGGTAGGGTAATTTTCTAAACTTTGTCACTGAGATAAATTTTCGGTAATAAAAGCATTTCTGAATAGCAGTGCTGGTCTAGGACCAGTTTGTCCTTTTAGCTCATAATGGACGAGATTAGTACATAGACAGGGGAAAGCTGATCCGAGGTCAGTACTCCTACCCTGAGATGCTTTATGAATACTGGCCGAGGTTGTGTTCTGGGTAACCGAGCACTTTGACCTTGCCTGGACCGAACGGACCTCAATCTTGAATGCAGTCATGTCTGGGTCCAGCAGTTTTAAAAATTAAACCTGTTCACATCCCAGCTCCTTATAATTCCGTTCAGGTGCGCAACCAAATGTGATTCACATCGAACAACAGAACGCAAATCACAGAACAGGTATGGGAAACAAAAGAGTGGGAATTCTGTCAATAAAAATGATGAAATACATAAAGAAAAAGAATAAACTAAACATACTGTCATGCTACTTGTATTTTAGAAGAGATTAGGAGGGATTTGTAATCGATTTTTTATGTTTGGATTTAGAAATAAACACTAAATTATGGCATATTTGGCTATGTCAACTGTTTTTTTGAGAGGGGAAAAAAGGTGTGTTTAAAAGGGGAAATAAAAAATGCTGTGTGGTTGTTGGCAGTTGACCCTGGCTATAACACAAGGGGAGAACACTCACGGTCTGGGAAGGGCCCTCCGAGAGCACATTCTGCTAAAGTTTCAGGACTTCCTGCCAGCCAATCAATATCTGCGTTACTGACAAGTGCGCCACAAAACTACAGCGCACAAGCATTTTCCTTTTATGTCTGCTGTGACCCAGGTCAATGCCTGTGAGATGTCGTCAGTAAATATCATCTTCTAAAAATCAACAATATGCTTGTCACTGACAAAAGCTCACTTAAGAAATGATTTCAGAAATTGAGATGATTTTGTCTTTGATGTAGTATGATTCAGTTAAATACGATGCCTTTGAAACTTGGCAACACACGCGCAACAAACAGCACTTGGCTCCTGTGTCCGATTAGTCAGTCGATCAAATAACGCTCAGTGGTAGAAGCTTATAATTACAGCCACACGGAATTTTCACCTGTGAGCAAAATGGATTTGCACTTAACTGCTGTTTGAGAAACGTTTGGCATCCATTAAGAGCATCACACAAGATTGTATATCATCAATCTGGGCTAACTGTTCACCGCTCTCAATTGTTGTTTTTTTTTAAATTTGTGTGGAGATAGTCACTTCCCCTCAGGTTTCTTCACCTTCTCTATGACTCACACAGGCACTTCTGTCAAAGCCAAGCTTCCCACGGCCTTTCACCAGAAACGACTCCTTCCTTACCTCCAGTGTGTTATAGCGAGGGTCTACTGCAGCCTTGTGAACGGCTTTGTGTGGAACTCAGTGTTTCCGGTTTTGCTTTGTTTTTTTTTGCTCTGATCTGTAGTGGCGGTTTTGGGGGCTGACTGGCATTTTGACTTACAAGGGAACAGAAAAAGTCCTTCCTCTATAGAGACTGAACGTGCTACCGTAGTAATCGCTAGCTAAGGACACACTTTCCTCCGACCCCCACACTGGCCGGGACAGATTGGCGCGGGACGCTCGAATCAGAGGTTCCACCCCTAGGTGCCTGATGTGGGCGCCGGCAGGCTCTCGTCCGTTAGCTTGCCTGGCGGGCTTGGAGGGGTCCTGCGGCACGGGGGCTCTCGAACCCAAGGCCGGAGCCTCCTTCTCTACCACCGTGTTCGGGCTGCCCGCCCAGCTGTCCGTCCTCGAACCCCGGCGTCCGTCCGCCGTCACGTCCATCATCCGGTCGCTGTCGCCTGCGGGGGGGCACAGGGGTTACTGCGCTGATGACTCGCAGGGTGCAGTAAAGCATTCTGAGCACTTCCCAGGACCCATCAGACGCTCTACATAGCCGGGTAGTTCAACTGGTACCCCAGGGGCCAAATTTGGCCCAGCACAAATATACTCTTGGCCCTTTAGATCACAGATAAGAACATAAAAAGTACTACAAGATGCATGACCATAATGCTTTTAATAGTAAAACACACTGCCTGAATGAGGATTATTTTACCACTTCCCCCTTTTTGTGATGAATGAATTTTCTATTTATTTTATTATTATTCACTTATTCTAAGTGCAGCTAAAGTGCCTCCTGTATGTGTATGCATGTGTATTTATGTGTATTGTGGACTCATACATGTAAAATATGTGGCCTATATGCACTATTCCAGATTTCATCAGATTTCAACACTATCTTTTTAAAGAAAGGTACATGAGAGGAATACTGAGAGAGAAGTAGAATCGCTGCCGCAGGTGTGTACACCCAAAACCAGTGATGAGAAAGAAAGATGCCACACGCACTCAGCTGTCTAGCGAAAGCATATTTATTATTAGCAAAAAAGCACAAAAACAAAAGGTACTAGCATAGAGTGCTAGACAGAGCAGGAGCAAATGTTTCACCTACACGCTTTTTTCAGTGCAAAGACAGATGTGACACATAGTCCACAGCAAATAGAACTCTACTAATGAAGACATACATACCAAACTAAGACATACAGACCAGATAATTAGACATTAAAAAAACTATATAGAATGTGGTCCTCTAATTATCTCACCTGCATGCTGTCTCCTCATCAGTAGATTTCTAATTTATGTGGACCGTTGTACAGTGGAGTGTTAGTAACTGAAGGGGGTTATCAGTTTCTGCTTGTGTGGTTGATAGTATAAGTGTTTTATTCTGTAAGCTTTTTCATACTGGAACGGTAGCAAACAATCAACAACAAAAAAACAGTTTCTTTATAGAATACATTGAAGTGAAATAAGTATATCCTGTTGTCAAACGCAAACACAATTCTAAATTCAAGTTTTTAAACAAGGTAAAACCTGAGAATGATATGTACATGTGTTGACGGCAGAAGAGCTAAAGGCAGTATAAAAATGTCACTGCCACTGGTTCTGAGTGAGCTCCAGATTTTACAGCCAGCGTTGATGCACTTGGACAGAGACAGGGAATCATGGGTAAAAAAAAAATTAACAGGCAGCATTTATCAGGAATGCTCAAAGAGGCCTTCCATCCGCTCATAAATGATAGAGCCACTCACAAAATCTATTAAATATGAACCAGGATGGGAGGAAAAAACACACCTCTTTAAAAATCCTTGGCATTTTTCTTTACAGCACCACGCAGAGAAAAGGACACTAGAAGCGATTTATTCATTGGTTTGCGGAGATGGTCATTATCCAAAAAGGATTTAACCAGCCTGTGGGTGCCGGCTGTTTCAAAGAAAATCCGTTTTTCATTACTCAGTTGCAAGTTAACGGGTATTAGCAATTCCACAAATATTGTGCCATTTGAACGACCATGATCCCAAAATGTCTTATTGGGAGCTACAAGCAAGATGCAGATGCTCAACCACAATTCAGCTGAAAGACTATATAACATGAACAAAGGTAAGCCTTACAAATTCAGATTTCTGCAGATGCATTACCAGAGGGGATAAATATCCATTTTGTCTTTTATCTGCCAGTGAAAATTTGACTCTGGAGGACTAGCAACACAATTCTGATTCTGACTCATTGTTTGAGAGAGAAAGTGCACATGTTTTTTTTGCCTCCCCAGCAAAGCTGACAAATTCTCTCCTTCATCCCAGCCATCATACTGAGAGCATCAACAACAATGCCAGAATATTATTTTCATCATTCATTTTACAACTCAAGGCAGTATGCAACACTCAAACAAACAAAAAAGCAGATGTATGCTTCTCTGTCCTATTTTTGAAGTACTTTTCAGTCAGTCGATAAAACAAATTTCATATTTGTTAAATCTATACAAAAACCAACAAAAAAAATCATAATTAAAAATGGGCACTATGTTAATGCATCCAGGCTAACAGTAGCCATACAAAACTCAAAGGTTAACCCTATCCACTGTGGCCCCCTAGTGGTGGGATGTGGATGGCCCAATTGTTTACGGCAGGCCTACTCAACCCCAGGACATGAGGGCGGAGGTGTCTGTAGTATTTGCTAGAACCTTGCAAAACACCACCTGATTTTTCTAATTATTTTACCATATTGGTTCAGGAAACAGTGGCAACTTCCCCTTAAACTGATTATTGGTTTGAATCTGTTTTCAATTATTTCCCTGGATTAATAATAAAGCAATTAATTCACAAAATACTCAATACCAGCAGATATAGCCAGTTCACATGAATTAGGTGAGTAGTAAAATTCTTTCAATTTGCATCACAAAATTTTGCACATTTTAACATTATTTAAAATTGTGGATACATGTAGGCTACTCTTTGTACTTCACATCCACTCAGAGAATACTATTCACAACAAAGATCTGCAATTTGCAGATTTTGTCATTTAAATGATCTTGAATAGCAGGTTTTGCAGCATTCATTGATGCTTGTGTGGAAAGCAAATGGGGTAGTGAACAGATTTTCCTAAATTGAATTTATCCTTAAATCTTAAAAAAGTAGCTCTGGGTTTAACTGCTGACGGATTATTCAGATCGTTGGAACACTTGTTAATCAAAGAAAATAGGTGAAAACGGGTTGAGACCAATGATCGGTTTAAATGGAAGGTTTCTGCCTCATCTATTTTCAGCTCAGCAACCACCACTGTCAGGACGTAAGCTCATTAATGAAATCTGGTGGTGTAGTACATGACTGGAGCAGAGACACTGCAGCCTGTAGGGCCTGGAGTTGAGCAGCGCTGATACTTCTCTGAAGTGGGTTGAAATAAATGGGGTCAAACCCACTCTTTTTTGCGGGTTCCAATCCTGGGCGTGGTACAGATATTGTACCCTTGAGCAAAGGCGCTCAACCTAATGTGCTTAAGAGAACATGGAAATCCAACTGTACCAATGAACAGCATGTAAAACAGAAGCAGTGTAAGTCACTCTGTAAAAGGTTGTCCACTAATATAATGAGTAATGTAGCACCAGTATGGGGAGGACCGTGCTTTCCCAGAATGCTATTAACTTGAAAATGAACTGGAATACAATGCACTGTGATTGTAGTCCTACTACATGATGCAGAAACACAACCGATAAATGTAGCGCTGTCCAGTCGAGGGGCACTTAACAATTCTTTCTCCATCCCTCCACCTCGCCTTTGAACGTGGAAAAGTATTCACCAGGATACAACAGCTGCTGCTGAGTTTTACAGTGATGGAGAGTTTCATCGATTGAACTTTGACATCCGCCATGTTTGTCTATTAAGTTTAGAGTCTAAAAGGCCTCTACATTATATTTACACCCCATTGCTGGAGTCACTTTGCTTCAGTGGAGTCCACCGTTAATGTAAAATCAGCTTGGTTATGCTATTTCACTCATATTTTGGCTTAGTGCCCACAGATGGCGAGATTTCAGTCGCTTAAGTGTGCCCCTGTGAACACCTGGTGCTTAGCCAGCTCTAGTTTTTAGTCTGAAAGATGATCAAAATTTCAGGAAAGAAACTGGAATGTTTTGTGTCATTTGATGCGAAAGAGTTTTAAGCTATAAATGGCACACCTAAGTCCACATACTAAGAGACTAAAACCTTCAGCGAACATTCAAACTATCTCCAAACAACTAAACTCAGCACTCCAAATTGTCAGCTAGCGAGCTGAGCATCAACAGAACATGAGAAAGAAGGACTAGCCAGGTCTGTAAACTGTCACTGAGCGCAGACAGTGAATTTTCCTTTGTTAATGCTCCTGTGCATATTTAGGATTTCTCGCCGTGTAGACTGTTGAAAGTAAGAATGACCATGTACAGTCTGTTCTGGGGCGGTATCCAGAGGGAAGAGGGGGAAACAGCGAGATGCTGTATATAAACGCTGCAATGCCACCACAGAGGCTTGAGATGTGTACTGGAATAAATAAACTCACAAGATCTAACTGGTGCATTAGCATGGGTGACTTCCCCCCACATTTCCCCATATTCACATTTTTGCTAAAACATAATTCATCTTCCACATGTAAATTATTTGTGTTATGGTGGAACGGTATTTTATTGTGCGCTTCCTGGGGTTTTCACGCTTTTGAGAACAGACAGCTGCAGCTATTTAAACCAGCAGATGATCCAGCTGGTATGCCTGGTGTTTGAGCTCGCTGAAGTTATCTCTCTGTCCTGACCTCAGCGTATCTCTGCTCTGTGACTCAGTAAAGCTGCTGTGACTCAGTAAAGCTGCACTCTGACTCAGTAAAGCTGCTCTGTGACTCAGTAAACCTGCACTCTGACTCAGTAAAGCTGCACTCTGACTCAGTAAAGCTGCTCTGTGACTCAGTAAAGCTGCTCTGTGACTTAGTAAAGCTGCTTTGTGACTTGTAAAGCTGCACTGTGACTCAGTAAAGCTGCTCTGTGACTCAGTAAAGTTGCTCTGTGACTCAGTAAAGTTGCACTGTGATTTAGTAAATCTGCTCTGTGACTCAGTAAAGCTGCTCTGTGACTCAGTAAAGTTGCACTGTGATTTAGTAAATCTGCTCTGTGACTCAGTAAAGCTGCTCTGTGACTCAGAAAACCTGCTCTGTGACTCAGTAAAGCTGCTCTGTGACTCAGTAAAGTTGCTCTGTGACTCAGTAAAGCTGCTCTGTGCTTCAGTAAAGCTGCTCTGTGACTCAGTAAAGCGGATCTGTGACTCAGTAAAGCTGCACTGTGACTCAGTAAAGCTGCTCTGTTACTCAGTAAAGCTGATCTGTGACTCAGAAAACCTGCTCTGTGACTCAGTAAAGCTGCACTCTGACTCAGTAAAGCTGCTCTGTGACTCAGTAAACCTGCACTCTGACTCAGTAAAGCTGCACTCTGACTCAGTAAAGCTGCTCTGTGACTCAGTAAAGTTGCACTGTGATTTAGTAAATCTGCTCTGTGACTCAGTAAAGCTGCTCTGTGAATCAGTAAAGTTGCACTGTGATTCAGTAAAGCTGCTCTGTGACTCAGTAAAGTTGCTCTGTGACTCAGTAAAGCTGCTTTGTGACTTGGAAAGCTGCTCTGTGATTCAGTAAAGCTGCTCTGTGACTCAGTAAAGCTGCTTTGTGACTCAGTAAAGCTGCTCTGTGATTCAGTAAAGCTGCTCTGTGACTCAGTAAAGTTGCACTGTGATTTAGTAAATTTGCTCTGTGACTCGGTAAAGCTGTTCTGTGTCTCAGTAAAGCTGCTTTGTGACTCAGTAAAGTTGCACTGTGACTCAGTAAAGCTGCTCTGTGACTCAGTAAAGCTGCTTTGTGACTCAGTAAAGTTGCTTTGTGACTTGGAAAGCTGCTCTGTGAATCAGTAAAGCTGCTCTGTGACTCAGTAAACTTGCTTTGTGACTTGGAAAGCTGCTCTGTGAATCAGTAAAGCTGCTCTGTGACTCAGAAAACCTGCTCTGTGACTCAGTAAAGCTGCTCTATTACTCTGTAAGGCTGCTCTGTGACTCAGTAAAGCTGTGATGTGACTCAGTAAAGCTGCTCTGTGACTCAGTCAGGCTGCTCTGTGACTCAGTAAAGCTGCACTCTGACTCATGAAAGTTGCTCTGTGAATCAGTAAAGCTGCACTCTGACTCAGTAAAGCTGCTCTGTGACTCAGTAAAGCTGCGATGTGACTCAGTAAAGCTGCTCTATTACTCTGTAAGGCTGCTCTGTGAATCAGTAAAGCTGTACTGTGACTCAGTAAAGCTGCTCTGTGACTCAGCAAAGCTGCGATGTGACTCAGCAAAGCTGTGATGTGACTCAGTAAAGCTGCTGTGTGACTCAGTAAAGCCATGCTGCACTGTGACTTAGTAAAGCTGCTCTGTGACTCAGTAAAGCTGTGATGTGACTCCGTAAGGCTGCTCTGTGACTCAGTAAAGCTGCACTCTGACTCAGTAAAGCTGCTCTGTGACTCAGTAAAGCCATGCTGCACTGTGACTTAGTAAAGGTGGACTGTGACCCAGTAAAACGAAGCAGAGCCAGCAGAGCAATACCAGTTGAACAGACTATGTAACAGAGCCATCAGCTAAATCTTGCTGCTACAAGAAACACCCACCAGCTATTTCCAGCAGTAATAAAAACAATAAGTACAATTTATGAGACAAATCAGGAATCTGTTTGAAAAAGATCTTTCTCTCTTACCATTCAAATAGTTCAAGAAAAACATTTCAGCTAATAGTTAATAATAGCACCTTTTGACTTGTCGCCTTTTTAAATCTCTTGCAGGCATTTCCTTTATCCTGTACTGAATCTACTCTGCCTTGCTTGTGACTACAGATGTTTTTTTTCAGGAACATGGGGAAATCATTCATGGCTGAAATCATTACTACTGCTTCCACCACCACAACTACAACTACGAACAAAACCACCACTAATACTACTACTTCTACAGCTACTACTACTTCTATGTCTAATACTACATCTAATAATATCACCACTAATAAAAACAATAAAAACAATATCTAAAAGAGGACTTACACATTCAGTGTTATCGTAGAAAGCTCAGGTGCGGAGCGTTAGTGATTTACCTGCAGGCACTCGGTGGGCAGCTCGATCCTGAAGCCCCGCAGGCCCCTCTTTGTTCTGCATGGGTATCTGGGGTTCCGCCGCTTCGTCCTCCGTGTTCTCTGAGTCTGCGGGGAGGAAGAGGAGACGGTGACGCGCTAAACGCCGAGGAGGAGCACTGACAAACGGCCCTTCACTTCTGCTCGGTGGACGAGCGCTGACGAGGAGCAGGACCGAGGACGAGCCTCAGAGCCCAGAGAGCCAGAGCGAGAGAACCGTCGCCGAAGCCTGTCATAAACCTGGCAGCGGCCTACTGAGGGAACCCAGACCCAAGCACGGCAGGTACTGAGTACACACAAACTGTACTAAGTACACACAAACTGAGTGTGTAATGAAAACACGGCCTTACGTCCTTGGCTATCAACAGAAACTACTTTTTGACAGATCATGAGAGGTGGCTATTCAAAGGCAAGCTAACATTTAAAGCACATCAAGTAAACATTGCATTTCAGATTACATAAGTGTTGGCGGCACAGACAGAAAAGGGTTTAAACACATTAAGAACAGAATAGTATGGTTTGGAGAAAAAATTAAAGAAGGGGAGAATGGAGGACCACGGACAGGAAGTGATGTCATTACCATAACTTTGCTTTCTGCATGAGCGGAAAACTTCTCTTCCATAGTGGCAGCAAGAGGAAGCAGACAAGAGAACACCGTTACTATAGAAACCAAACACTCACCTTACTCTCACCAGCAATCAGTCAGCCAACCCCAACCATCACCAAGACACAGCTGAACTAATGGGTAAGATGTTCACCAGTGTCCTCATTCCTAATTCCAGTTTGTACCCAAATGTATTTGGGCTATCACATACTTTTTAAATGATCTTTTCCTAATGATAAAAATTCTGATTTTTCTTCAGATGTCTGAGCTGCCAGTTGTCACACAACCTGAACCAGTCCTGCAGGTAGTTATTGTTCCAGTGTTATTATTCTACCTGGATTTGCAGATCTATTTTTTTGTTTGTTTGTTTGTTCAATTTGAAGTGTCCCAAAATACCCATTTGAGATTAGAATAAACCCTCTTCAGATTATATGGTTACCTTTTAACCCCTGTGTCATTATTGCCCAAACTATTTGAAGTTCATCTTTATCACAGTACGTGAAAAGTTACATTTACAAAATCATGCAGTAGACACATTTGTAATCCAGTAGCATCTTGAAGATCAAATGCAGTTTTCAATCATATCAATTATACACAATCTGTATACAAGGATATGAATAACATTAATTTTAAATGGTTCCAAATTATGAATGATTTCCCGTTCGCTTCTGTTCATCCTCTGCGATGAACAAATCAGAAAAATATTGTCATAGATAGCAATATACTAAAGATACAGAATTATGAGCAATAAAGAATAAGGCCATGAGATGAGCTTTCTGCTAAGATCAAAATGGCCCCCTGAGGCATGTCAGCACTCTGGAGCGGAGCTGGGAACTCCGCACCTCACAGCAGGTCTCCTGAGGTCCCAAACCGACACATTCGGTTTCATAGTGTCACACCACCTTCAGCTTCCATATTAATGTAATGTTGTGACAGGCTGCTGACTAAAATACTGATAGATTCTTAAATTTATATTCAGTTAAAAATTGATGGCGAACATTTGACTGTAATGCAGTTCAGAACACTAAATGCTCAGATGTGCTTAACAGAATATAATATTTTGTATGAAAAACAGAATTTTACAGTTGGACATTGACACTGCTAAGCAAATGAGATTTACCAGAAAATCTCTTGAAAAATTCACTTACACACATATCATCATAAATTCACCATCCAACTCCCACCCCCACTCCCACCACTCCAACAGAAATGTCGTGAGCACTGTTTTTCTTTTCAATAAAAGCTATAGACTGCTAAGCTTAAATCTTAATTAAAACAAAAGTCTTTCAATCACAACACGCACAAAAAATTCTACTGTTTTAAAGACACACGGCATGGTGAATTTCACTCAGTCATTTCACTAATTTGCTCAATCATGGTGAATTTCACACAATTATAAACACAAAAGCTACAAAAAAGTAGAAACAGGATTTATTATGATTCACAAATGAAAACAAACACAAGAATACCACTTTTGACAGAAAAGAAAAATGGAGTTTTTGGTGATTTTTTAAGTTTCAAGATGCCTCAGTGGAAACATTGTAGCTGTGTGATCTTTAGCTCAAGTCTCTACCACCTGTGTGAGGAATTTGTGGAGATACTGATTAAGGACGACCATCCAAGAGATCTACCCTGACAATGACCGGGAAAATCACCTAAATCCCTAACCAAACCCAATTTAAACATGCGCTCCGGCGCAGGGAGAATGAATAATCTCATTAATCCAGAAGGAGGACAGACAGCTTCTGGAAAGCCAGATGTTTGTGTTAGCCGAAGGAAAACGCTTGTCCCTACGCTGAGAGTGTGACCCGGCTGCTCCAATCACAGCAGCCGATCGTGGTCGCCGTGGCGCTGGGCTGCCCCAGTCACACCAATCACAGCTCGCCTGGTGCGCTCCGTCGAAGGAGGGAGTCCCGTGCTGAACTGGCTGTCACTGGGAGCTGATGTGGATCAGCACAGACACCAGACTGCACCAGGAACCACACACAGAGCACATGCTAAGGGACCGTCTACCAGACTGCACCAGGAACCACACACAGAGCACATGCTAAGGGACCGTCTACCAGACTGCACCAGGAACCACACACAGAGCACATGCTAAGGGACCGTCTACCAGACTGCACCAGGAATCACACACAGAGCACATGCTAAGGGACCGTCTACCAGACTGCACCAGGAATCACACACAGAGCACATGCTAAGGGACCGTCTACCAGACTGCACCAGGAATCACACACAGCGCACATGCTAAGGGACCGTCTACCAGACTGCACCAGGAATCACACACAGAGCACATGCTAAGGGACCGTCTACCAGACTGCACCAGGAACACACACAGAGCACATGCTAAGGGACCGTCTACCAGACTGCACCAGGAATCACACACAGAGCACATGCTAAGGGACCGTCTACCAGACTGACCAGAATCAACACACAGAGCACATGCTAAGGGACCGTCTACCAGACTGCACAGGAACCACACAAGAGCAACTGCTAAGGGACCGTTACCAGACTGCACCAGGAATGACCACACAGAGCACATGCTAAGGGACTGTCTACCAGACTGCACCAGGAATCACACACAGAGCACATGCTAAGAGACCGTCTACCAGACTGCACCAGGAATCACACACAGAGCACATGCTAAGGGACCGTCTACCAGACTGCACCAGGAATCACACACAGAGCACATGCTAAGGGACTGTCTACCAGACTGCACCAGGAATCACACACAGAGCACATGCTAAGGGACCGTCTACCAGACTGCACCAGGAATCACACACAGAGCACATGCTAAGGGACCGTCTACCAGACTGCACCAGGAATCACACACAGAGCACATGCTAAGGGACCGTCTACCAGACTGCACCAGGAATCACACACAGAGCACATGCTAAGGGACTGTCTGTAAACGAGATGCTTTTTTTGTATCGTATAGTGCTCAGATTTTAATGTTATCATCAAAGGCTGCTGAACCCTAAAAGCTCTCAAAACCTGTGAAAATGTTGATGTATGAGGATGACTGCATTTGGATGGAAGGTGGTTGGGATGGCATCCATCCACAACCTTTCAGAATACTGGGGCACCCAGTCTCCCGATACAGCTCTAACACTCCGGAACTTTCCCACAAATTCAAACCCACAGAAATATTACAGATCTTTCGTATGACGCGGGCTGAGACATAACTATGCATCTTCAAACTTAGGCAAAACCCAAGAACTCCACCGGCTCACAAATACTCAACGTAAAGTTTGCTTGCTAGTAACCTGTTATCTATAAACCCAAACACACCATGGGTGAACCGGCCGAAGGTTCGACTGGAGTGTCCTGTTTTCTGCAACGAGAAGAACAAGCAGTGTTAGTAAAACGTTCTTACTATTGGCAAGGGGCACATCAATAAGAACCTGCTGCTCATAAAACAGATGGCGAAAATATGGCGCAAGGCATGGTTTGTCTTTTCATTTCTGTGCAGTTAAGACCCAGTGCATACCAACACTCGTGCTTACAGCATCACAGTCACACATACAGTCATTGTATTATATAGTCACACATACAGTCATTGCAGTATACAGTCACATATTTGACATTATAATATTCTCATATTTTATAATGTAGGGGGCATCATGAGAGAACAGAGGTGTGCAGTGGCTTTTGCAGTTAATCATTCCCGTCCACTAAACTCTGATGCAGTTTACAGTACGGGCATCAGCAAGGCTAAGGGCTGCTTTGCTTACAAGCATTATGAGTCTCGATGCCAAAGTAATCAGCAATTACTAGATTCACCTCTTCCCTGCCTGCCAATACAATTTGCAAATATCTTGTAAATATGTGTATAAACCTCACGTATGGTGCTAGCATCTGTAGGATGTATTCAGACAGCACTGCTGTTTAAGGTGGAAATGAAGGAGATCTGTGTGAAACTGGGCCAGTTTGGAGCCCTACACAATAAAATGTTCAGTGTTAAATCAACACTTACGTATGTAAGATACCATGATCTGGTTCAGAGTAGGACCAGATGTACTCTGGTGGAGTTGAATTAACACTGGACGGTTCACTTTGTACCACCTAAAGACTCTGGTAGGGGAGTCCGATAGGTAGCTCTGAAGCCCCTTTCGTTCCGACTGAGATTCTGTTGAGACGCGATGCGCAATAGTACATCAATAACACACTCAGCCGTTAATACCAGACTCAGTGCATGTGTGTGTGCGTCAGATGCGACGCGCAATAACACACTCAGCTGTTAATACCAGACTCAGTGTGTGTGTGTGTGTGTGTCAGACGCGTGTGATGTCAATCAGCCATCAGTACCAAACTCAGTGTATGTTTGTGTGTGCACGTGCATCTCTGTGTGCACGTGTGTGTGTGTGCACGTGTGTGTGTGTGTGCGCGTGCACGTGCATGTGTATGTGTGTCAGCAGTGGCTCTTTGGCCAGGCCTGTGAGGCTCGGTGGCCACCCCCGTGGCTGCCCGTCTGTTCGCTCGCCCCTTACGAAAAAATCGCAAGTGAAATCGGCGTTTTCACGTGTGAAAATCACAATGTCACATGTGAACTACAATTTTCACGTGTGAAAACACAACAGGTGACTTGAAATCACATAACTTGACTTTTCTGCTCTCATCTTATTCGTGGGATTGTTTTTAGAGTTCACATGTGTACTCTTCACACGTTGGGTGATTTTTTTTTTGTGAGGGGTCCTTCCATTCGCCCACATCGGTGCCTACCCACTACTTATCTCCCGCAGATAGAACGGGCAGTACAATGTTTGCTTGGGGGGAGAGGAAAGTGTGTTCTCTCTGTCCCCCCCCCCTCCCCTAATCCATTACCCACGGGGAGAAACCCAAATGGCTGCTGCACTGGGAATGATCTCCACCTCACTCCCATGGAGCCCGGTGCCTAACACAATTATCAATGTGTGACACCAGCAGGGAAAATAGTCCCAGTCTCCCCTCTGCTGGAGAGAGAGAGAGAGAGAAAGAGAGAGAGAGGAAAAAGTCCAATCCCAGCCTCCCCTCTGCTGGAGAGAGAGAGAGAGGAGGACGGGAAAGAAAGGAGACAGGACTGAGGGGAAAAGGAGTGTGACGCCATGTAACCAGTTACCCCCCCCCCACCCCGCTGAATCAGCACATCTGGCACGGTGCCGTTACTGCTAATGCGTTCACTTATGGCCTGCCTTTACGGCCCCCTAAACCCGAACCCGTCATTCTCTGCTTCAGGCCAGGGCGTGCGCGGACCTGACGCTTCTTAAGATGCTCCATCACCTGCACGTGGAACCATTACCGGAAAAACAACAACTGACACTTACGATTACTAACAATTTTTTAATAATGTAGCCTACCTTCTGCCCCATTTGCATGGCTAAGGCCAGCCAACACCTACTTGCACATAGCTCGCATTGTTTTACCACTTTTCAAATTAAAATTATAGACATTTTTGATTGTATGTGCAATGAGGAAGGCAGAAAGGAGAGGACTAAACACATTCTCTTGGCCAAACAGTTGATAAATTGTGGTCAGACTAACTACTTTAATATTGCTTATACTGAATACTGTCACTAAGGCCATACTGTTGTGCAGTTTGCTGTACGTATCTAGCATAATATTAAGAAGTGATCTTAATGATAGACAGATTGTATCATTATGATTTTTCATTTCTAAAAGAAAAAGATATATGTTCTTACATATAGCATCTTGTTTATGTGTAGAGATATGTATGGACCCCATCAAAAAAAAGAAGAAGCAGTGAGTCCAGTCGGGAGATTTTGGCCTGTCTGAAATGATTCTGCGTTTCACACCGCTGCAATTTAAGACGGCGCAGGGATGAAGCGCGCGCTCCATTTGGAGCAGCGCATGCCTCCTACGATGAGCCGGTTGGGTCCAGTTACATTTTCCAAAATGACGCCGGCTCCAAACAGCGTGCCAAATCCGTCCTGGTCCCTGTCGTCCTCTCCGAACAGAAGGATCTGAAGTCAACCGTCTGTACTACGGTGATCAGGGCGCTGGAAAACACTACGGGCGCGGAATAAAAAGGAAAAATACTGTACGGATTAGACATTTTATAGTTACAGCACATCGTGTCCTCATTTCTGAGCAGGGACAAAATAAGAGTTTGGATATGATGCACTAAACTAATTTCACAAGGGCACTTGGGCGTTGCAGGCAGGCAGACTGATTTGCTCTGATGCCAATTCGTGTTTTTATTTTGCTTAAAATATTTAGCATTTTTAAACGTCTAACGAAGCCCTTGGCATAGCAGAGATCGAGCGTATATTAGTTATATTTATGAATGTTAACGTTACTGGACATAAATTCTGCATATTAATAGCAAACTTGTAAATAAGAGCAAAAATACATGTTGGTTATTTATTATGCTATCATTCAGAAGGCCGCTCGTCGGTAATGATAATTGTGTCACTAATCACCAGATTTAGCGGCTGAGAAATTATTCTTCTGGTAAAAACAATAATGGGCTTCTGGTGAGGTCATTATCACAGAGCGACGCCGCTCCTCTTGTTAAATGCAATGTCTTTTAGACAGACGGGTCTCTCAACTGGCTGCCATAAAAAACAAAACAAAGAAAAGCCCCGGAAATTTGTGGAATAATCTGTCAATGTGAACAATGACAAAAAGTCAGTTTTGTACCCTAATAAATCAAATGTCTGAGGACGGGGCTAAATCGGTGACAAATCGGCGCCGGTGCACGGACAGCTGTCTATTACTTTTTTTGCGAATCTGCCTGATAAAGCGAGCTTGGTGGTCTGTCTGACACGGCGGAAATGGAAATCCCGCTATCTTTCTCTCTGTGCAGCTCCTCCTTATCTCACTGCCTCTGGGTATTTCCATTCGTTATAATCAACCGCTTATTTCGAACAGAAAAAGTTACAATAAATAAATAAAGGAGTGAATCATATTCACTCCAGAAGTTTTCCGGCCCGGGAGATAGTAAATCAAGCTCCTTTCCAAATGTCTTTTTAAAACAGTGATATCCGCTTAGATTAAAACTGACTGATAGCCAGTGATTTCGCCATGTGATGCCGCGTTCACTTACGTCACGTGTGGCGATTACAGACTTTTTTAAAAGATGTTTTACGCGTCTAATCGCACTGGCAGACAATCATTCAAGACCCATGTGAATTCACCTGAATACCTCTAAGAAAGACCAAATGACTGAGCATTGCTGTCAGCGACACTGGCACTGGATTCTATGAAACTGCTTATACAGATCCCTGATGGTTTGATTGATATTGCATATGGTATAGGCTACACAGTACATTGCATACATGGGCTACTTAGGGAATAATAACCTTTGGGGCCATATTGTAAATAAATAATCTACCCTACAAATGACCTGGCTTGAGTTTCTATTCAGTTCTTCTCTCTCTCTCTCAAGTGTAATTATGTCCATTCGGTTCAGTGATACATCTGTCTGGGTCTGTGCCCTTTATAACAGTCGATCTGTTTTTGTAGACGGAGGTCCAATTATCTATGTTTCTTTCACAACCACCACCTCACTCCTTCTCCCCCCGACGCCCCCCACCCCCCCCCCCCCACCCCTCTCCGCTGCCTGCTATTGTGTAAAAACATTTGTCTTTGCTGATTTTCCCCTGATTCTTAGAGGAGAAAACACACACAGACACACACAAACACACAAACATGTATACACATACACGCACACACATATTTTATTTTTTTAAAATCTGCAGCCTTCATACATTTCTTTGAAATTGGCCCCTGAACAGCATGGCATCCATTATAAGAGTATGTAATGTATATTATACGGGTATTCTACATTTACTGCCAACACAAAGAGCAGAGCCTGAGACAGTGAAGTTTCCTTTCGGCAGAATCGTGTCTTTAAAGAGACCGTGCAGGAGTCGTGCAGTCTTCTGTAGCCCATTTAGATTTATAATAACGAGAATTGCCCTGCTCAGAGGATTTCCTACAACAGTTAGCAATGTGGATTATTTTCCAGATCTTTCCATAAAAGAACAAAGGGTTATGGGAGTGCCATAGGAGAAAATGAACAAATTAGCTGTTTTTGCAGGGATATTTACTGTTGTCCTTGTTTTAAATAATGAAAAACAAAAATCTGCACGCTAAGACTCTGTAATATATTGTATTTTATTTCTCATTCTTTCAGTGTTTTTTTGTGAGATTCCTTTGAACTTTTTGAGAGGCATTTTGCTTTGTGTGAGAAACACGAGCCCTGCCAAGCAGCTCAGAACCTTTTTCCACGCAGACCTTCTTGATCCATAATGAAATTATTCCATAATATGCACACAAATGCTCTGTGAGTAAAAGCCATTCAGTAAGTTTTCTAAATATATATACACAAATGTCAGTTAACATTTTTATTTTTTTATCCTCTGGAGCTTATCAGGAGGGAAATGATAGGTCTGTTTCCAAAATAAAAATTGGTTGTCAGGTTTGGACAGTAAACCACATTGCTGATTTTTGTATACTTCCAGTCTTACCTTGGTCTAGAAAAACCGATATTTGTAGCACTGACCACTCAAGAAACGATTGTTCTGAACACGGTGTCCGTAGCCTTAGGGAAAGAGAGCTGTTGTATTCACGGGTTCAACAGCGCACTACACAACACAGAGTTTTCCAGAGAAGCCAAATAGAAAATTAGCGCGTGAATTGTACTGACCAGGGGTGGGGCACTTCAGTAAATTCAGCATATATGGAGTCAGTACATTTGTTCAGCATCGACCACCTAGTTTATATGAACCATTTGAACCATAGCCTATACACTTAACATAAAAACCAGGACAGTGTGCGCGCGCGCGTGTATATATAATGACAGCATTGGGTACCATATTTATTTAAAAAGCAGCGATCCATTCCATCATCAGTATGAGCGCACAGAAGAAGAAAAAAACAAGCAAACACACTTACCTGGAATCTCTTCTTTGACCAGATTTTCTTCATGGTTGTGTCTGCTCCTGGTTTGGCGATGCGTTGTTTACAAGTCGGGGAGCGACTCTCACACCTGCTGGCTGTTGGTTCTCTCTCGCAACAACATGATTACAATCTTTCTCCACTTGTAGAGTGACGCGAAACAAAAGAACGCGATTTCTCAAAACGAATATCTTCCCAGTTTAAAAAGACAAAGAAGTACCAAAAAAATAATACTAAATATACAAAAATGCGCTTCCGAATTTATTTGGCACTCTTGGCCAAATAATAATCCAGAATGGAATGACGTGAAAACAGCGTTAAAATTCGTGTGCTTTGCTTGTATTAGAATGGGAACGCGTATCAGCCCGCTACAGTGCGAAGTCTGTTTCCACTTTCCCTTCTGGCGGAGAAAGAAAACGGGCTTCGGCAGGTGATATCGCGTCCAGCCTCCAGCATCACTCCTCGAAATGCACTCGGACCTGGACAATCCCCAGAAAAGCCTCAGTGCCGACACCGGCAGAGAAAATTATAAATCCCCGATCCTCTAAGAAGCGGGGGGCAAATCAGCGAAGAGAAACGTTTCACCACAATAGCAGGCGGCAGATCGAGAGAAAGAGAGAGAGAGCGAGATAGTGTTTTCACAGCTTTGCCTTGTCTTCTCCACAGAGAGGGGGAGTGAGTCAGCCCCCGATAGCTGGAGGATGGATGCAGGTTGGCTTTTCCCGTGCTTTTATTTTTTTTCCCTCGTTCCTCTCGTTCCGCTCTTCCTCGCAGAGCTAACAGACGCTGATTGCAGCTTCAGCGGAGGAGCCCCTTCACCCGAAGCCATTATATATTCATAATCGATGCCCGTGACGTCAAAGATGCCTGGAGTCAGTGTTGCAGTTGTGATAAGCAGTAACTAGTCTTTCACACGGATGAGCCCCCTTTAATTCTCCTCTCTTCCCGTACAGCCGTCTCCGCTTCCCCGCCATACTGCTGCATCTTTGTCAACAATGTTTGCTTCCACCAGGAGTGGGCAGCGAAAACAAAACAACGACACAGTTTTAACAATCCTACGGAAGAACACAGAGGCGAAACGCCGCAATATAACTGTAGGCTATTGAAGACAACAGTTACATTATGATTATCCTTAACGAATGGGCTAGCAGAAACACCCAGGGACAACAAAAACATTGGCTATCTCAGCCAGGCCGTCATTTGCAATTCCAGTATAGGCTATATCACAATACTTTATCAGTAAACTATAGCCAGGTAGGCCATATCACAATACTTTATCACAATTCTATAGCCAGGGTAGGCTATATCAGTATACTGACAAAATCAAAATGAAATTTACCAATATACATTCTCGAATGGATTTGTGGGCACATGCTTATTGTCATTTCGTGGAACCCATCCACATTTTTCAACGCCCAAATGTGACTCATTACAGAAATTGTTTACGCGGTGCTTCTAGTTCTGCTTACCGAGGCAGAACGAAGAACGGATCTCCCGCACAGCGGACTGGGGGATACTCATTCATTTTCATCACCTGCCACGCGCACAATCCCCCCCAATTACCGGCCCCTCGTTCGCTGTCTGTTCTCGTGCTTTATCAAGCACATCTGAGCCCCTACAGCCGATGCATTACCCAAACGCTTTGTAATGTATTAAAGCCAGACAGCAGAACCAGTAATGTAGGCCTGTTCATAACGAGAACGGAGCGCTGCTTCCGTGTTCTGCCTCTCTTGATTGGATCATCTGAATATCAAAGTGAGGTGGTTCCCATGCCTACTCCTCCCCATATTTTCTCTTATCTTCAAGTCAGCAGCCAAACAGAATCCATGCAACTAGGTGAGGGGAACTGTGTTCAGCTGCTTTAACTCTCAAAGTACTGGGCTAGAGGCAGGACCAGCAGACCCTGCAGCTCTCCAGGACCATGGTTAGCCACCCCTGGTTTACTCAATCAGGTATAGGTAAAAAAAATAGGTAAGTAAAAATTTTCTGAAGAACACAAGAAATGTCATTTTCTCTTCCATATTATTCTGTAAATAAAGTATCCTAATTATTATGCTAATAAAAACGAGGAGTCTGTGTTTCAGGACATCATTTTGACAGTCGCAGAACTACCTAAACAGAACTGAAGCAGGTGTGTTCCTCTTTTTCCATTCTGTTTCAGACAGAGATGCAGCTCAGTTGGAGAGCCATCCCCCACCCTCAGCCCAGTCTGTTTCCACACACAAGGGGGTGGGGGAAGACAGTGAGCAACCCTCTCTACTAGGTTTGAGGCACATTACAGCAGTGGAGAGCCAGAATGGAGGCTTTATCACATTATCACTACCTCCATCACACAGCCTATTGCCATCCCGTTCATACAAATAGACCCCACCTTATCCCGTTCACCTGCTCACAGAGACGCACTCATCCACTCACCGCTCAGAGACAGACACACTCATTCACTCACCACTCAGAGACACACTCATCCACTCACCGCTCAGAGACAGACACACTCATTCACTCACCACTCAGAGACAGACACACTCATTCACTCACAGCTCAGAGGCACACACTCATTCACTCACCACTCAGAGACAGACACACTCATTGACTCACAGCTCAGAGACAGACACACTCATTCACTCACAGCTCAGAGACAGGCACACTCATTCACTCACCGCTCAGAGACACACTAATTCACTCACAGCTCAGAGACAGAGACACTCATTCACTCACCGCTCAGAGACAGACACACTCATTCACTCACCAATCAGAGACAGAGACACTCATTCACTCACCACTCAGAGGCACACACTCATTCACTCACTGCTCAGAGACAGACACACTCATTCACTCACCACTCAGAGACAGACACACTCATTCACTCACCACTCAGAGGCACACACTCATTCACTCACCGCTCAGAGACAGAGACACTCATTCGCTCACCGCTCAGAGACAGACACACTCATTCACTCACAGCTCAGAGACAGACACACTCATTCACTCACCACTCAGAGGCACACACTCATTCACTCACCGCTCAGAGACAGACACACTCATTCACTCACCACTCAGAGACACACTCATCCACTCACCGCTCAGAGACAGACACACTCATTCACTCACCACTCAGAGACAGACACACTCATTCACTCACAGCTCAGAGGCACACACTCATTCACTCACCACTCAGAGACAGACACACTCATTGACTCACAGCTCAGAGACAGACACACTCATTCACTCACAGCTCAGAGACAGGCACACTCATTCACTCACCGCTCAGAGACACACTAATTCACTCACAGCTCAGAGACAGAGACACTCATTCACTCACCGCTCAGAGACAGACACACTCATTCACTCACCACTCAGAGACAGAGACACTCATTCACTCACCACTCAGAGGCACACACTCATTCACTCACTGCTCAGAGACAGACACACTCATTCACTCACCACTCAGAGACAGAGACACTCATTCACTCACCACTCAGAGGCACACACTCATTCACTCACCGCTCAGAGACAGAGACACTCATTCGCTCACCGCTCAGAGACAGACACACTCATTCACTCACAGCTCAGAGACAGACACACTCATTCACTCACCACTCAGAGGCACACACTCATTCACTCACCGCTCAGAGACAGACACACTCATTCACTCACCACTCAGAGACAGACACACTCATTCACTCACCGCTCAGAGACAGAGACACTCATTCACTCACCACTCAGAGGCACACACTCATTCACTCACCGCTCAGAGACAGACACACTCATTCACTCACCGCTCAGAGACAGACACACTCATTCACTCACCGCTCAGAGACAGAGACACTCATTCGCTCACCGCTCAGAGACAGACACACTCATTCACTCACCGCTCAGAGACAGACACACTCATTCACTCATCACTCAGAGACAGACGCACTCATTCACTCACAGCTCAGAGGCACACACTCATTCACTCACAGCTCAGAGACAGACACACTCATTCACTCACCACTCAGAGACAGACACACTCATTCACTCACCACTCAGAGACAGACACACTCATTCACTCACCGCTCAGAGACAGACACACTCATTCACTCACCACTCAGAGACAGACACACTCATTCACTCACCACTCAGAGACAGAGACACTCATTCACTTACCGCTCAGAGACAGAGAAACTCATTCACTCACCACTCAGAGACACACTCATTCACTCACCACTCAGAGGCACACACTCATTCACTCACCACTCAGAGGCACACACTCATTCACTCACCGCTCAGAGACAGAGACACTCATTCACTCACCACTCAGAGGCACACACTCATTCACTCACCACTCAGAGACATACACACTCATTCACTCACCGCTCAGAGACAGACACACTCATTCACTCACCACTCAGAGACAGACACACTCATTCACTCACCACTCAGAGGCACACACTCATTCACTCACCGCTTCACAAGCCCCCTGGCTAAGAGCAATCTCACAGATCACTCAGCTCTCTGGTGCACAAAAAGCCTGGTATTGTGTCCTTTCTCTCTGTGTGTCTGTCCATCTTTGTCTGTCCCTCTCTGTCTGTCTCTCTGTGTCTTTCTCTCCTTTCTTCTGTCCATCATTTTGCTTTATCGTCCACATTCCTTGATTGCAAATTTATCTGTCAAATTCAGGGATAGAATAGCAGAAACCACAAAAACGTCAATGTTAATCTCCATATACTGTTCATGAACTATGTTCAGTGAACCATGTGACTCTATTAATGGGCACTTCATTTGGGAAGCTTTCACAGGCAGAGGAGCTGAAGGGCTTTTTTTAGGGCAGACGAGCTGGGTGGATTTGTGTGCTTTATGGTACTGTATGAAACAGACCATGAACGATGGCACGCTCTGGCACAAGTGAATCTCTGTTCCATTTAGTTTGAAGATGAGTCATCTCTCTGCAAGCTGTGGTGGTGCAGAACTGATTATGGAACAAACAACAGACATTAAGGGAGTCGTGCTCCCACATAAAGTTCTACCCGCTACTCCAGATCGTCCTGGGGGCACAATTATGAGGCAGGAAATTGATAGCTTTATGCTGCTCCCACCCCATTACACAATCCATTGTCACAGTAACTGCTTATTGCCCCTGATGTGGTCTTCGATAGGAAGGAGACCTGGAGAACCATTCCTGCAAACAGAGGATCTCTGCTTTGTGTGATGGAGGTGTAGGCCATCTCTGCAAACTGAGGATCTCTGCTTTGTGTGATGGAGGTGTAGGCCATCTCTGCAAACTGAGGATCTCTGCTGTGTGTGGAGGAGGTGTAGGCCAGCTGTTCCAGGGAATGAGGGCACAGATCATAACCCCTCTGCCAGCACTCTAATAACCCAAAACAGCTCCATTTAGCAAACGCTGAGGACATCAATCAGTGAGGTCCTGAGAGTCGCCTGGTGAGTGTGTGAGAGAGAGAGAGTGTGCATGTGTGAGTGTGAGTGTGTGTGTGAGTGTGTGTGTGTGTGAGTGAGTGTGTGTGTATGAGTGTTTGTGTGCGCGCGCGTGCGTGTGTAAGTGTGTGTGAGTGTGTGTGTGTGACTGTGTGTGTGTGTGTGTGTGAGTGAGTGAGTGTGTGTGTGTGTGTGTGAGAGAGAGTGCGTGAGTGTGTGTGCGTGTGTGTGTGTGTGTGTGAGAGAGAGTGCATGAGTGTGTGTGTGTGTGTGTGTGTGACTATGTGTGCGGGTGGGTGTGTGTGTGTCATCGCCGTGGCGCCAGCCTGACGTCTAGCCGGTGCTGGAGGGAGGTGCAGCTGAGGTGAAGCGATGGTTTTACGGTCAGCGGAGCGGCCATTTTATCACTGGGGAGACACTCAGACAGTCCCCTTCACAGAACATGGCCCTTCTGAGAATATGATGGGAGGTCTTCGTATGGGAGATTGTGATGTTGATTGGTTTATTGATTAGTTGGTAAACAGGCAGACATGTAGTACAGTGGGTAGGGAACAGGGTTTTAAGCTTAAAGGTTGCGGGTTCGTTTCCCAGGTAGGACACTGCCATTGTAGCCTTAAGCAAGGTACTTCACCTGAATCGCTTCAGTACAAATTAATACTTTGTAAAAATGCGAAAGTTCTGTAAAATGATCTGGAAAATTGCACATGCTAAATGCTTTTAAAGTAATTTGGTACTGGTGGGCATATTAATCAGGTCACAAAGGTGAAAAAGCAAGAAAGATTCACTCCTCAAACAGATAATCATACAGGTACCACATGAATACTGAAGTGCTACTTCAGCGCTGGAGGTAGCTGTATAATGTTGTATGGTACAGTAATCTTTTTAGATTTGGGTGTGCATGGCAGGTATTAACGGAAAGACTTGCACTCAATTATGGGGTGTTCTTTACAGGAACTAATGCGCTGAGTGCTAAGGAAGTACTGGAAATCAAATCACCGTCAGGAGAAAGCTGTCCTTTATAGAAACCAGAGCTCAAAGCAGGGATGAGATAATGGCGGAGGACGGCTATCTGTCAGTTATGACCGTAGTTCTGCTGAGGCTTCACATACGGCCCAGGAGTCTCACAGCGCAGCTGTGCATTAATCCCTTCTCAAAGCAAGCCCGGCCAAAATAAATCAACAGAGGACTGTCAATAAATAGGACATTTTGTGGGGGAAAAAAACAGCATTTGGATGCTGAATTAATCTCTTGCAGCCTTGGTTTGATATTTTTCAAGGTTAAAAGCTAAAAGAATTGGCAGCGGACCACGTCATAATATTTGAAGGCCTGCCATGCAATACCAATGACTCAATGACCAAGCAAACACGAAAAAAAATCCTATAGTGTAAAATAGGCTGAGGCCTAAGATTTTGAACGTATCCTAACACGGGTTTGTATAAAAAAGCAGTTAGATCATATAAGTCAATGAATCATGATGACAAGGAGCGGAAAAGAGTACGGCAGTAGGGCGTAATATGCCTTTTCCTCATCGACACAGGGCAGTGCAGGATGAAGCTCGCCTAAAGGGACCCCCTCTCATTTTAAAACTAATGGGACCCCCCCCCATTTTAAAACTAATGGGGACCTGTGCTGAATGTGTAATGTATCGCTAACAATAAAACGACAGCGGTTCTACTCTCTCGCCCCCCCCCCAGAGCGCTTTCTCTCTCTTCCCACTTCCTTTCTCCCCCCTCTCCTCCACTCTCTTTCCCTCCTTTCTCTCTCCCTCTTCTTCCTCTCTCTCCTCTCCTCCACTTTCTCTTTCCCTCCTTCCTCTCTTTCTGCCCTTCTTCTCTCTCTCCTTTCCTCCACTTTCTCTTTCCCGCCTTCCTCTCTCCTCTCCTCCACTCTCTTTCCCTCCTTTCTCTCTTTCCGTCCATCTTCTCTCTCTCCTTTCCTCCACTCTTTCCCTCCTTCCTCTCCCCTCTCCTCCACTCTTTCCTACCTTTCTCTCTTTCCCTCCTTCCTCTCCCCCCTCCTCCACTCTCTTTCCCTCCTTTCTTTCTTTCCCTCATTCCTCTGTCCCCTCTCCTCCACTCTCGTTCCCACATTTCTGTCTTTCCCTCCTTCCTCTGTCCGCTCTCCTCCTCCACTCTCTTTCTCTTTCCTTCCTTCCTCTCTCCCCTCTCCTCTTCCACTCTCTCTTTCTCTTTCCCTCCTTCCTCTCTCCCCTGTCCCCCACCTCTCCTCCCTCCCTCCCCCCCCCCCCCGCCGCACGCTCCTCCGTGTGATTCGCGGGAACGCTGTGTTCCGGCGGCTGGAAACCCCCCCCCCCCCCGTTGCCCTGGTAGCAGATAGCGCCTGACGCTACAGCGTGACGTCCGCCAGTGATAAAAGGACAGCACCCCTTCTCCCCCGCCCCCTGGAAATCCCAAAATAAGTGCCTATGACCCTCAAAAGCCCAACCAAAGGCACGCTCATCTTTAGCGACTGTCTCGTCACTGCCTTGCATGAGCTCCAGATAAACTGTAGCAGTTTGCAAGTCACCGGTAAAGACTTCTGTTGCCCAGAAACAGGCCATGCACCCCAGCCGACCAGCCCACGAGGAACACCGCCATTACCAGGAAGCGAGCTTTTAAACACTATAGTTGAGACTGTTTACCCTAATTTCAGTATGTCTTTAGAAAAGCTGGACATTCTATTCTTGAAAAGCTTCAATCATATTGTTGAGATCTTGGCTCACATTTTGACACAGAAGGCAGTTACTAATAAAAATTGTGCTGAGGCATTTCTGCCTGTTCTCTCTGCTCATTGGCTGAGGTATTTCTGCCTGTTCTCTCTGCTCATTGGCTGAGGCATTTCTGCCAGTTCTCTCTGCTCACTGGCTGAGGCATTTCTGCCTGTTCTGTTTGGTCATTGGCTGGGGCATTTCTGTCTGTTATCTCTGCTCATTGGCTGAGGCATTTCTGCCTGTTCTGTCTGCTCACTGGCTGAGGCATTTCTGTCTGTTATCTCTGCTCATTGGCTGAGGCATTTCTGCCTGTTCTGTCTGCTCATTGGCTGAGGCATTTCTGCCTGTTCTGTCTGGTCATTGGCTGAGGCATTTCTGTTATCTCTACTCATTGGCTGAGGCATTTCTGCCTGTTCTGTCTGCTCACTGGCTGAGGCATTTCTGTCTGTTATCTCTGCTCATTGGCTGAGGCATTTCTGCCTGTTCTGTCTGGTCATTGGCTGGGGCATTTCTGCCTGTTCTCTCTGCTCATTGGCTGAGGCATTTCTGCCTGTTATCTCTGCTCATTGGCTGAGGCATTTCTGCCTGTTCTGTCTGCTCATTGGCTGAGGCATTTCTGCCTGTTCTGTCTGCTCACTGGCTTCACAACTTAATTTATTCATTATTTTATTTTCCCCCTTTTTTCAGAAGTTGAAGGATGAGGCACTTACCCTGAGCCAGACAATCACAATAAGTGTCAAGACAATTCTGCAGCCAGTTTGAAATGTGCTTTGAGTCTGATCTGCGTGTGTGTGTGTGCGTGGAATAATGTTATAGTTCTAACTCTGTAGATAGGTTCTCAGTCTAGTGGGCCTTTCTTCAGTTGCAATGCAAAGTCGTTGCTAGGTTAACATTATACTTGTTTAATGAGCCTCTGTGCCTTCTTGGTTCACATGCAAACGCACGCACACGCACACACACACAAGCACATTATTTATTCTTTTCTGAAAATATTTTAGGCTGTCTAGTTGAGAACAGCGAAACCTGTTCAAAAAGCACATCCTATCACACAATAAGCACCTGCACAAAAATCACATCCTATCACAACAGGAACCTGCTCAAAAAAACACACCCTATCACACAACAAGGAACCTGCTAAAAATTCCCACACATAACCAAAACTACTGTGCAAAATGCAGTTCCCACAGAAAACCAAAACTACATCTCTATAAGGACACAGATCACGATAGGTCCTCCATGCTCGAGTTTAACAGAATATTCATGATTTAACTACCATAAATGATTTCAAATCAACACCATTATTCAGTTGTTATATCGTATTGTGACATTCTAAATACAGTTCAGAATTCATGTTCTTGCAAGCTATTGCACAGAATTTTTCTGCAAATGTCAGCACGTCTGAGACACGGCCTTTACTTAATTATATAAAGTCTTAGGGGAATAAAAGCGAAGTAAATGTAAAAAAAAAAAAAAAAAACATGCAAAATACAGGAAATACAGGGAATACCAAGCCTACAAACGTGGATGATTTTTAAAGACGGATTTGTGCCAGGCAGTTTGCATTAGAACGTAACACAAAAACACCTGAGCTCCTCCCACACACATTAGAGGGAATCTGCATCTGATGGAACCACAGGCTTTTCCCCAAGGGCTCATTCTGATTCAGAATCACCCCTGACTGAGTCTCCAGAATGCTTTCATTGCTCTATTACTGAATTCACGAGGCAGCGTGATTCCACGCCAGGCTCACAGCCAGCTCATAATCTCCATGCAATGCAAGGTCAAGGTTTCCCAGGTATTGGCTCATAAATACACCTCGGGAACCATATTACAGGTGTCTGGGTACATGTTTCAAAGCCAGGGTTGACTGTAAAAAATATATATATATCACGTGTATACATATTATAGAGCTAACAGAATGTGAAATTAGACAACAGCTGGCAGAAAACAACTAAATATTTTTAAATTAATTGCAATAGAAAAGGCCAAAATTGCAGCCCATATTTTGCGAGTACATCAACATCTATTAATAACACTTGATAAAATATGCTAATACCGTCTGTTTGCGGATAACTCGGCACTGGAGTGCTAACATCATGTGCTGTGTAAAGGTAATTTCAACCCTGCTGAAATATCAAAATCCCGTTTCAGAGTACCAGCGCACGTCTGCGGGGGAAAGCGTTGTGCCGCACAGGTGCATTATGGGTGCGGTGACTCACACCCCGGCCGTCGCTAGGGCGATCTCAACACCCTGCCCGGTCTGGCCGCTGCACATAAAGACAGATAAACTGTCCTCCCTGGGGATCATCTGCATACTGTGGAAGGGGCCGGGCTAGCAGGCAGGACCAGAGGAGTGCGAGCCACATCACGCAGCAGGGATGGAAATAGCACACCCGCTCCGCCACACTGTGAGCCGGCCCAGATTTTACTGCGAGCAGGTCATTGCTGGCCGGACACTTAACAATATTTAAAGCGATTTCACAGTCTTAGAAGTCGTAGTAAAATCTTTCCAGTCGTACGTCAGTCCCAACTCACGATTAGTGTGAGGCTGTATTAAGAAGGCTTCGACTAAGTTTGTGACCGTCTTTTCCTCGTCTTGACCGTTCCAACAAAATCAAACATGTTTAATATCATCGTAAGTCTTTGGTCTTGGCTCAAAAGTATTGTGATGGTCAACGACGTGATTTACAACGCTACACCGCCAACAGCCAATAGGTGCGCTGGCTTTGTCCGACATCAGCACAGCAGAAGAGGTTTAAGATTAAAAAATCCAAAAGAATCCTTTTGGAGTCATAGGATGTGTGTAGCTGTGATGATTCCCAGTCTTTGCAGAACCTCCAAGACTAAAAACCCATGATTTAGGACTGTTGTTAAACGTGAGAGTGTGTCAGGCTTTGGTTGTCTAGCAGTCGTCTGACGTAAAGGGGGCGTCAGTGTAGGCATTATGACGGCAGCAGGCTTGTGCTCAGGAGCCACCTGCAGGCTCACCTGCTGCAGAGTAGCACCTGCTGCGGCTCAAAGCGCCGCGCGTCCTCGCCGCTATTTCCAGCGCTTAATTACGACGGAGAAAGAGGAGAGGAGCGGAGCGGGGGAGAGAGCGGAGTGGGGGACAGAGAGGAGTGGGGGAGAGAGCGGAGAGGAGCGGAGAGGAGCGGGAGAGAGAGAGGAGCGGGGGAGAGAGCGGAGAGGAGAGGAGCGGAGCGGGGGAGAGAGCGGAGTGGGGGACAGAGAGGAGTGGGGGAGAGAGAGAAGAGGAGAGAGAGGAGTGGGGGAGAGAGCGGAGAGGAGAGGAGACGCAGCCCAGCCTGCTGCAGACCCGGCGCGACTCCGCTCCACCTGTTCGCTCGCGCTGAGGAGCGGCGACAACTGCCGAGCGGGAATTCCCCCGCGGGGAAAGAGAAGCCCGCCCTCACCCGCCGCTGACATTGGACACACGCGCGCACCGCCCGTCTCCCAACACACACCCGTCTCCCAACACACAGGAGCACGTAACACACTGCCACACACACCACACACGCCCGTCTCCCAACACACACACACGCGGCGCGCACTGCCCGTCTCCCACACACACCCGTCTCCCACACACACATGCGCGCACCGCCCGTCTCCCAACACACAGGAGCAGGTAACGCACTGCCACACACACACGCCCATCTCCCAACACACAGGAGCAGGTAACGCACTGCCACACACACACACGCCCGTCTCCCAACACACACACACACACGCCCGTCTCCCAACACACAGGAGCACGTAACGCACTGCCACACACACACACACACACACACACGCCCGTCTCCCAACACACACACACACGCCCGTCTCCCAACACACTGGAGCACGTAACACACTGCCACACACACACACACGCCCGTCTCCCAACACACACACACACACGCCCGTCTCCCAACACACACACACACACACGCCCGTCTCCCAACACACTGGAGCACATAACGCACTGCCACACACACACACACGCACGCCCGTCTCCCAACACACAGGAGCACGTAACGCACTGCCACACACACACACACACACGCTCGTCTCCCAACACACTGGAGCACGTAACACACTGCCACACACACACACACACACGCCCGTCTCCCAACACACACACACACGCCCGTCTCCCAACACACACACGCGCGCACCGCACGTCTCCCAACACACAGGAGCACGTAACACACTGCAAGCACTGCCGCAGGCAGCAATACCAGCCAGTAGTTCACTCTGGCCAAATCCTCCCAAAAAGAGCATAAGACAGGTTGCAGCTGGAAGAGATATTGGTGTGCATCAGTAGGGGGCGCTGTTCCAAACGCCCTGTCTAGCAACTGAGGAAATAAGGAAGGCAGTTCCAGCTCCCCAAGGTTATGAAACAGAACCTGGCACTTCATCAAACGGGGATATGTTAGCTCCCATTCTCAACCGGAAAAACACAGGCTCTATCGGGCTGGCAGGTGACCACGCCCCACAGCTCACTGCCTTGCATTTCAAACTGTCCTTGATTCTCCAAGTCATCTTTGTAAATGTCCAAAGGCATTCTTGGATGACCTTCCTGGTTAAATCAATCAAGAATATGTCTTCTGGCTGGGAGAGAGAGTACATTTTCAGGTAGACTCCTATTCCCTCAGAACACAATCAGAGAGAAACAGAGAGGTAAGAGGAAAAGAGACACAGAAAGAAAGAGAGAGAGAACCATATGTGTATAACCTCTATGGCACACACTGAATCCAAACAATAGGCTATTGCTTCAGACCACCCACCACCCATCGATTGCTAACACAAAATACACAGAGATATAATAATATGACCCACTTAATGACTAAGGTAATGGTTCAGGACAGCAGGCACTTAGTTTGTATTTCTCATGGACTGTCTCTCCACGTAGGAGCGGGGCGCTGTGACCGCTGAACTACTCGTCCAGTTCTGAACCCGCAAACCGCTTGCAGCCAAAACGTTCCCCCGAGTCAAACACAGATCCCAGCGTTTCATGAGTCATACGCACGAGTCACACAAAACCGGTCCTTACGGAAGAAGAGAGGACGGGGCGGGTCACCGGGCTGGCCTGCGAGTTTGCGAGCATGGAATGAGGCTGACGTCCCGAGAGGAGTCTGTTCGGGACACGTCGGCGCCTTACCCCGAGGTTCGGCCACAGGGACCCCCCCCAGGAGCCGCCTGCGCAGTACCGGGGAGGCGGGGAGGGGAGGGGGGGGGTCTAATGGAGACCCCCGTGGCCTATCGGGACCACAGGAGTGTGCGCGTCTGTGTTGGAGCGTGACTCGCTCGTGTGGCGACCCCGGCGTGAGGGGCTTCCGGCCTGCTCGCGCTGTGACGGATGGATGAGCTCCACGCTCTGGTATCAGATCTGCAATGTGCCAGCACAGGCAGCACCCTACATGCAGGGACAGGGAACATTTAATGGGGAAATTAATATCCTGTGTCAAGGACAAACTAACAACAAATTACACCGACAGAATTTTTTTGAAGCAACCCTGTAACCTCATTGACTCAAAGTCACTCTGTGTTAATATGTTCTTCCACCTCCTGCTTGTGAATCTGGCGGACTGTACCATCGCCCTTTAAGGGTTAAGGCTGGAAAGAGCCGGCGTGACGCGGCTTTAAAAGGCGGGTCTCCTCACGGAGGGGCCAGACGCGCTCCGTGTCGGAGGGGCCAGACGCGCTCTAGGGCCGCGTGCTCCGTGTCGGAGGCCAGTCGCTCCGTGTGGGGGCTCGTGTAATGTGTCGGCGGGCGGCGGGCTCCGTGTGAGGCCACAGTTAGGACTGTGTGAAGTGGGCACTTGTTCAGCGTGCTCTCGGTCCTTGACACCAGAAAGAGCTGCATTGTGGGGATTTCTCCATCTCGTAATGAAAGCTGTATCCTTCAGAAGCAGAAAATTGATTGAAACAGCAGCTCGGAGATATATATTCCCTGGCCTGACTGAAAATGGCCTAACTATACGACAAAAGACTCACCCGGAACAGTAGGCCCTAAACCAATGAAATCACTCGGAAGAGTAAACCTTAAATCAATGAAATCACTCGAAACAGTACACCCTAAACCAATGAAATCACTCTGAACAATAGACTCTAAACCAACGAAATCACTTGGAAATGTAGACCTGCACCAATGAAATCACTCAGAATAGCAGACCCGAAACCAATGATGTCACTCAAAACAGTAGACTCTAAACCAATGAAATCACTCGAAACAGCAGACCCAAAACTAATGAAGTCACTCAGAATAGCAGACCCGAAACCAATGATGTCACTCGACACAGTAGACCCTAAACCAATGAAATCACTTGGAACAGCAGACCCTAAACCAATGAACACCACTGTAGGAACTCACACACTCCGTCAGTGGCTTTTGAGGGTCCTTGATGTGTTGCCAGAGAACGTCACAGCCATTCTTTAATCATTTTAACAGATAGCTAAGCTAAAAACACACACAGCCGGTTTATTAAACCTTAATGACTTCATGTCTCACACTCCAAAGAGGCTTAATATAACCTTGAGTTTGAAGAACATACAAACACAAAACAGAATATAGGCTACACAATGCATCATTCAACTGGATAGACCCACACTGCATACAATACTATCAGTCATTTGTTGCTATATTTCTTTAGAAGATCCTTGTCAGACATTAGTACCAGAATGGGTATGACATTGTGAAAAGTCATAGGTCTTTACAGATACCAGAATAAAGTCCCCACCAATAACTGGCCTCCCCGGTGTTTGGGAAGCTGAACTTCATCTTCCTTTTTACTTACGACAGATTACATTCCACAGGAGGGATAAGGAATATATCTCCAATATTCAATATTACAGTAGAAAGCTATGACGCTTCCATTAATATATCCAGCTTATTAAAATATTTCCAGCAGCTTTGTTTGATTCACACTATTTTAAAAACATATAATTTTTATATTTCATGACTTCATTTAAAGGTTTTTGATTTTGTTTGGGGTTTTTTCCCCCGCAGGAACAGTTACTGATAACATCAATTAGGAAACCTCAATAAACTGCTCCTGTATATGAAGTCTAGCCGCTGTTCCAGGGGTCACACACAGTCCTCTGAAGCGAGCGCAGCTTAGTTGTTTAAAGTGCTCTGCGTCCCCTTAGCCTTCAGCGCACCTGCTCCCTAACAGGCGGAACCTGCACGGGTGCAGGTAGCGGCGGTGAGCAGGTTAGCCTCACCTTTCGGCTTCTTCCTGCGAGGTCTGGGCACGGCGGCATCCTGCCTCTTCACGCTTCTCAGTGCCCTTCGCGCGTCGAGCAATTCCTGCCTCAACATGGTGGCCGCAAAAACAAAACCCAAGTCCCGCTTTCTGATGTTTATCCCTGGAGTGTGAGACTCGCGAGGCACGCATACAAACTATCTTCTTCTGGTCCTGTTTTTATCTCTTTGGTCTTCGCGGGAGTGTTTTTCCCCCAGCTTCGGTTATGTGAAAGCTGTACCCCCAAAGCCCTTTCTGCCTCTCGCTCACTTCCGAGCTGGTGAGTCAAACGGTCTATTTCTGGTGCCATGTAATACACGGACTGTGCCACCATTCACTACTGCTGGCTCTGAGCAATACTACCAGATTACATAGCGGGCTGTTCTATCTTTGTGGCCCTGTTGTGGGGATTAAAAACAGTGTATACCACGTAATGCTTATTCCAAATTCAGAAGTACTTATATGTTCTTTAAATGTTGTAGAAGGGCTGTGCAATATGGCCTAAAAATAACACTGAAATAAAAATCTGCTTTGGACAATAGCAAAGTCACAACATGAATGTTTTGATTCTATGCTTTCAGTGAAAGACAGAGGGCAAGTTTGTAGCACTATAAATAAAATCGGGGGTGGTGGATTCACTGCTGGCTGCCTCCATCTTTGTTTTCACCTTGCATGTTTAATCTCAACTTTAAAAAAAAATAGTTTTAACAAAAATGCAAACTAGTTACGTTTTATGATAGAAAACAAATATTTTAACAAAACCATGCTACGGAAATAACAGACAACTAGCCAAAACAATGTATAATTCCAGCCTCAGTATGCAAATATGATTTATACACGAAAGGAACATTTAGACATTAACTTTGTTTAGAACAAACGCCAAGTTTATTTGATTCCTGATTTGAAACACTGCATATCCTTCAAAACGCACACTTCACACAACCGGTGGTTTGTTCATACGAATCTCAGATATTTCTTAGACTAGCAGTTCCCGTCCCTGATTACTGGTGGATCTATCCAGCTGAAGGCACATTTCTCAATCAGTCAGATAAGGAGGCGCAAGAGGCCGGCGAGGGGAGGCTGTCTCGGGTTACCGTGGTCATACTCAGCTGGAAATGAGTAGCGCTGCTTGCTAGCTGGCGACGTTAGCCACCATGCGAGGAACAGAGCAAACTACAATAGGGATTAGAAAAGAATGAACATGCAATAACAAACAGCAAAAAAACGGGAAATGATTTGACATATCCGGGAAGTACTTCATGAATATTGCAAGACAAGATACGATATCTAGACCGCGTGCAGAATGGGGTGTAGAATGGACCCCGGTACGCGCTGCGTAGCGCTGTTCATGTGCACGTAGGCGGCCACAATTAACGCATCCACATACACCGCTTAAATTCATTTTTGCTCTCTGACAAAGCTGTGGGGTTCTCATAAGACACGGAAGGAAAAAACACACAATACCACGTCGATGACTCCAGTAACGTTACGTGCTATGAACGGTCTGCTGTAGCGTTAAAATCCGATAATTATCCTGATAATTATCGCGTTACTGTGTCCTACTGAGACCCGGCAGAAAAAAGGTCAAGTGGCCTAGGCAATTTTCTTTCGGATGGCAAAAAAAAGTACTGCAATGAAACTATTTTCAAATATAATATTTTTTGAATGTCTCTTGCAGTGTAAGTCTCGGCAGAGTGGGATTTATGGTTTTTGAGATTAAGACCAGTGAGCCATGTCCAAGGGATAAAAATGGTTTTCGGAGGAAGGTTTTTGTAAAGAAACCTTACATGACAGCACTTTTAAATATTAGAGACAGGCGATCCCCTTGGTGGGTGAAAGCCGATTAGTAATACTACAGTCATCCTTTGCTCTGTGATAATGGTAAGAGGAGGTAGTGGTAAAACTGAATACAGTTATGACGACATTATTCCTTAATTAATCCCAATGCAATGTGTAGTCTGTATCAGCACTGAATAAACGTTTTCATTTTTTGATGGGTTTAATGTCAGTTTCACGTAAAACGTAAATAACACATTTACGTTTTTATACGTTCAACAAAAGAATAGTTGTACATATATTATTTATAGTAAAGAAGTCCACATTATAACACTTACGTCACTGTTAGGTTACAATTTTAAAAATTCACATTTATATTTGATTTACTGTCGAGGCACTTCAGAAAGAGCCAAAAAAAACTTAGAAACCAAAAAATGTAAGAGAAAGATGATGTTCCTTGCACCCTTGAGTAATGAGTAATCGCCTATTATTATACAGCACGAGACACAGTAACTTATTAGTCATCCTGTTGTATTGTCAGTGATACTGTTCTTCATGCGCTGAAATGTTAGAGAACTGATGACACAAACTTAGCGGTGTTGTAAGTGATAAATGTTTTTACAAGCATTTATCTTGCCTAAGATGTTAATAATAATAATAATAATAATAATAATAATAATAATACGTTCCTCTGTTCTCCTATGGTTAAACTGTTAAGCATACCAGCTGTTTGAAATGGTGGAAAATTTTAAGGTTGAAACATAAAAAAAAGAAGAAGATCATTTCAGGGTGGTTTTAGGTAACTATTGACTTATGAGCAAGCACAGAACACAAGTGTTCCCCAGTATAATGTTTTAGGATCCACGGTCTCTGTGAATACATCAGATACTACTGATGATTGATTGTTTAACTGGCAAGAAGGTTGAAGTCTTAACCTGATACTTAAAACCACGCTTAAAGTGCATAGGTAGCTCAGCTCAAAGTTGGAATGGTCTCCCTTGAACATACAAACAACAAATTTGTTTGTCATTATCCACTTTATACTTGGGTATGTCTAAAAAGTGGGGCAGGATGACTTCTAAAGATAAAGAAAAACACTGTCTAACATAGCTTTACTGTCTAAAAAACAACCAAAAAATTCTTAATTTCATAAGCACAAAAAGGATTTACTGTGATGGATAGTTTATTTATAAAATAATCTTGTTATAAATATCCTGAGTGATAGCCAGGAGGTAGAAAGACTGGAAGAGGTCATTTTAAGTAAACTGAAAACCAGAGAAGCAGTTGAATTTAAAAAGTAGTCAGTATGCAGGGGTATTTGTAATATAGTGCAAGCGTGTGATGTCTGGCATTCTCTGGCAGAGGGAAATTTCAGGACATTTCTTCTCAAACTGAGGTCCTCGCACCTCTAGGGATACTAAATAATTCTTCAGGGGGTACAGAAGATACTTTTTCCCACTACCAAACTTTGACCCTACCTACCTGATACCCCTGTAAACACTGAGTAGAGATGCACATTACATACATTATATTACAGGCATTTAGAAGACGCACTACTGCAGGTTAAGCACCTTGCTCAAGGGTACAACGGCAGCGTCCTACCGGGGAATCGAACCTGCGACCTTTAGGTTACAAGACCAACTACCGTATACTACACTGCTGCCCGAAGACAACACACAGTGTACATGTTGATACGTTATACTCTGAACTGTAAAACCTGTTTTTCGACATTTACATTTTGAACTTCGGTCATTTGAAGTTCACTTTGTGATTGTGAGGGGAAAGGAAGATTAATTAGCTTGCTAGTACGAAGACTGGAGACCTAAATGTACTAGACGGTGTAGTAGAAAACAGTGGCCTACTCATGCTTTGTACTTATTTAAAAACACTTGAAATACGTTGAAGGTTTTAAGCTTTTTTAATTTGCAAGAAGAGGAGACTAACATTCTAGAAATGTAGCTCTTAACACAATTGCATCTCGTTCTTTGATCATCAGGTACTTGCCTTGGCAAACCGGCAGAAAATCAGAGCACGGCTGTTATTTTTCAAAAAATACGAGGAAGCAGTGTTTCTGAGCAGCAGTCATTTTTAACCCAGCACTCACAGAAAACGCACTGCACATGTGCAGCATGACAGCAAGGAACGCCAGGGAACGTTCTAGAGGGGCGTGAGACAAGGGGGAAATGAGAGACTGCTCGTCTGGAATACTAAAGCATTCCCTGGCTTTCCGAGACGCGCTGGCAAACCACGCCGGAGCTGAGATTTCATTATGCCTATGATTCTATTAAAATGCGATCTGGTATTCAAGGCAACCTCCACTTGTGTGTGCGCATGTGTGGGTGCCTTTGTGAGTGCATGTGCGCGCGTGTGTGCCTGTGTGTGTGCGTGCGTGCGTATTTCTGCCTGTGTGTTTGTGTGGTGTGTGCCTGTGTGTGTGCATGCGTGTGTGCCTGTCTGTGTGTGGTGTGTGTGTGTGCGCACGTGTGTGTACCTGTGTGTGTGTGTGTGTGTGTGTGCACGCATGTGTGTGTGTGTGTGGTGTGTGCCTGTGTGTGTGTGCCTGTGCGTGTGTCTGCATGTATGTGTGCATGTGTACCTGTGTGTGCATGTGTGCCTGTGCGTATGTGCCTGTGTGTGTGCGTGTGCATGCGCGCATGTGTGCGTGTGGTGTGTGCCTGTGTGTGCGCACACGTGTGTGCCTGTGTGTGTGTGTGTGTGTGTGCACATGCGTGCTTGTGTGTGCGTATGTACCTGTGTGTGTGGGGGGGGGGAGCTGTTTGACCTATGGCAAGGAACAGTCTCTGAGAAACAAGATGGATTCTTTGACTCTGGCCTCTGTGTGTGGGAAGGAGCTGCAGCTCTAGCTTCCCTGTCGGCACATCTTCAAAGGGAAGCCTCCCTCCAATCAGACGCACGCAGAGAGCCAGCTGCACCGTAGCCTACTCACACACGCAGCATTGATCCCCAGAATGCCTTCTGACCCCCCGGCAAAATCAAAAATGCGCTGAACTCGGCTGATGTTGCCATGGGAGCGATGAGAGAATCGGTACAGAATACCCTGTGGAGCGCACTACACCCCCTGGATTGAGAACGTAGTGTACAGTTCTGAAACAGCTCGACAAAATGGTGTCTGTTACAAGCTGGAAGGGACGGACTGTTACTGTGGCCGCCGTGTACTTGGGAATAATCAACGACCCACACTCAACGACACAAGGGATCTGAAGGGGATACACCTTAAAATGCTCAGTGTCACCAGTAACACTTAACAAAGTTGTTTATAGTGAGCTCATAGAGTGTAAATGAGTTCAAGAGGGATTCCAGCAAAATGTACACTATTAGAGTTAATTAAATGCTGAATGGTTTAATGAGTTGAAAGTGGTTTCCGTGTTTCTTGAAGTTAATATGGAGCTCTAGTGCACTGGTATTCTTTTAGTGAGGAAAGAACATCTAAGCATCCATGAAGACTGGGCCTTCATTAACTGCATCACATTAGCAAGCAAACAGCTCATTACTCCGGGGGGGGGGGTTGTTAGACGGCCGGCTTACTGTCCCCTGAGGACATACTCAAACACCCAGCCTGAGCACAGACCCCCCTGAGGACATACTCAAACACCCAGCCTGAGTACAGACCTCCCAGAGGACATACTCAAACACCCAGCCTGAGCAAAGACCTCCCTGAGGACATACTCAAGCACCCAGCCTGAGTACAGACCCCTGAGGACATACTCAAGCACCCAGCCTGAGCACAGACCCCCCTGAGGACATACTCAACACCCAGCCTGAGCACAGACCCCCTGAGGCACAACCCACCCAAGAGGACATACTCAACACCCAGCCTGAGCACAGACCCCTCTGAGCACAGACCCCCGAGGACATACTCCAACACCCAGCCTGAGCACAAGGACCCCTGAGCACAGACCCCGAGGACATACTCCAACACCCAGCCTGAACACAGACCTCCCTGAGCACAGACCCCCCTGAGGACATACCCAAACACCCAGTCTGAACACAGACCTCCCCGAGGACATACTCAAACACCCAGCCTGAGCACAGACCCCCCCTGAGGACATACTCAAACACCAAGCCTGAACACAGACCTCCCTGAGGACATACTCAAACACCCAGTCTGAGCACAGACCCCCCTGAGGACAGGCCTCCCAGAGGACATACTCAAACACCGCGCAGATGAGTACTGCGTGAAAACAGCGCTTTATGTGTTTTCACAGCCGCGGCCCCTGTAATGTAATAACACTGGGGGTTTTCTAAAACAAAGATATGAGAACCAAGGCTTCTGGAACTCTCTGTCTATTCAAAATGGACCTTGCAGCACACGTTCCTCAGAGTAATACAGCGAGCAAGTCTTTTTGTTTGGCGTTCAACACAATAAACAAAAATGTCCTAAAATGACATATGAAAGACGGGAAAGGGGTAAAATGTGTGCAAGGCAAATTCACACCTTTCCTTGGGGTCTAATCCTGCTCTGACGCAGAGAAGACAAGACAATGCACTCATGTCCCGAAGCTCAGGGTATCTACGCCAGGACATGTTCACGTTGATGGAGGGGGAAAAATGATAAGAACCCATAAAGGTTTTGCTCTCCTTGTTGTTGTAGCTGGATCTGTCAGATCACAGCCCAGGGCCTTGTCTCTCCAGTCAGGCTATAATTAGAAGTGATGTGTTCTGGTGCAACAGGAGATCGCCTGGCCTATTAACATCGCAAAAATCTGAGGCCTGGCACATTCCAGGGTATAAATAACCGGGGAGAGATGGATGAGGGGGCGAGGAGAGATGCGGAGAGCGTGACTGACAGCACAGCTGCTGCCTGTGAGGTCAGGGCACGGGGGATCAGGAACACGGCGAGTCGCCTTTCGCCCGGGGGGGAGGAGCCAACGCGCCGCGGGGGGGAGGCCGACGCCCCACACCGGGGGGAAAGTTGAGTCCGAGCCGAGGAGCAGGAACCTGCACCGTTAAATACCCCAGGATGGAAAAATATCAAAGCATCGGCTGCGGTCCAACACAACAGCTACAGCGCTAGTGACAGCTACCAGTAAACAGCCACACTTTCACTGTCACTGCAGATGGACGCATAGCAAACAGAGCAACAGCCACGAGTTGGTAAGACAACTGCTCTTACTCTCAGAAGCAACGGCTTGTTTTTTATCTCGAAGCGTGACCTCAATGCGAAGAAAGTTAAATTATTCTGTTTGGATGAATGGGCACCCTCTGACCTCTTTCAACACAGTCCTAGTTTGGGGCAAAGCACCATGGGAACTGAATGCCACAGACACGCCTGGATCCAGGGCCTTAGCTGAGGCAGATTTGTGCTGCTGCCGGTTGACTGCGAAGCTCGAGGGTGTCAGTGACACTGCTGACGCTCGTCGAGTGGGACAGGTTCCCTGTGAATACACCTCCGCTCCGTACCCCCTCATACCCAAAATAACCATCTGTACCCCCTCATACCCCATATACCTGCCTGTACCCCCTCATACCCTAACTACCTGCCTGTACCCCCTCATACCCCAACTACCTGCCTGTACCCCCTCATACCCCATATACCTGCCTGTACCCCCTCATACCCCAACTACCTGCCTGTACCCCCTCATACCCAATATACCTGCCTGTACCCCTCATACCCTATATACTTGCCTGTACCCCCTCATACCCAAAAGAACCATCTGTACCCCCTCATACCCCATATACCTGCCTGTACCCCCTCATACCCCAACTACCTGCCTGTACCCTCTCATACCCCAAATACCTGCCTGTACCCCCTCATACCCCATATACCTGCCTGTACCCCTCATACCCCAACTACCTGTCTGTACCCCTCATACCCCAACTACCTGCCTGTACCCCTTCATACCCAAAATAACCATCTGTACCCCCTCATACCCCATATACCTGCCTGTACCCCTCATACCCAACTACCTGCCTGTACCCTCTCATACCCCAAATACCTGCCTGTACCCCCTCATACCCAATATACCTGCCTATACCCTCATACCCTATATACTTGCCTGTACCCCTCATACCCAAAATAACCATCTGTACCCCTCATACCCCATATACCTGCCCGTACCCCCTCATACCCCACCTACCTGCCTGTACCCCCTCATACCCCACCTACCTGTCTGTACCCCCTCATACCCAATATACCTGCCTGTACCCCCTCATATCCCAACTACCTCTCTGTACCCCCTCATACCCCAACTACCTGCCTGTACCCCCTCATACACCCCACCTGTCTGTATGGATATGGCTCAGGCGCAGACTGATCTACTGAAGGTGCACTGTGCAGGAGTACTGTGCAGCAGGACACTGGATCTGTGAATTCCTGTAAATCCTGGTAGCCACAGAGGTGGGTCCAGTCCTCCTAACACCCCCCCCCCCACACACACACTGCATCTGGGATGAGCAAATATTGCTTTCCTGATATTAATCCATTGCAGGTCCCAGTCTGCAGACTGCAAATAGACAGGCCCAAACACCTGAGACATCAAACTTTATTTTAGGAAGACAGGATTTTGTTGTGTTGCGTGCGTTGTCTTTATTCCAACAAAATGACCCTTAAGACTCCACATCAGTAATGATATAATTTCAGCAGTGCTCTAATATTTACTCAGCCTCTGTCTCAGTTCTGGAAGGTGAACAGTTTTGAGGAATTCCTCTGCCCCCACCACCATCTACTCATGTGTTTCTCCCACCCATGAATAGGATATAGGACATGATGAAGCCATCCAACTGATCTGCTAGTTTTGGATAATGACCCTGGTGCTGTACAGGTAAGACGTACCTTTGCCCTTCCACTGTGCACAGATTCACCACATCACAGCAATGAGAAGGAAATATATTCCTCCAGTTGGAGCTGATGTCTTACTGTCTACACCTGACCACACACATTTTATCACATAAGTGCTTCCTGCACTGGCAGACAGGAGGCTACGTCCTCACCTTGCCTTCAGGTAGCCTAGGTTACATGGGTGTGGCCACTTAGAGCCAGCCAGTGCATTCTGCAGACATACTGAGGAAGGGACGTCTAATTCATAATGCGTCTCTTCAACTGGCTGATCTAGGATCAGTTTAACCTTTCACCTCACAATGGGTAAGGCTGGGACACAAACTAGGAAACTCATCCACGGTCAGCAACTTTATAAATACAGGCCCTGTTTGATTCCTCTAGCTCAGTGGTGTCCAACTCGTTGCCATGGAGGGCCGTGTGTATGCAGGTTTTCATTCCAACCAATTAATGCTGCCTTAATTGAGTCCAATTACTCATTCAGCCATATGCGTTTAACTGCATTGAAGCACAGAATATAAGAAAATTTTTATTTAGACAATGCGGGTCACCATAGACGTCGGGTCACCATTGTGCACAAACCTGCATCCCTAATTCAGCAAATAATTTAACTAATTATATAATCAAGATCTGAGGCTGGAATGAAAACCTGCATACACACGGCCCTCCATGGCAACGAGTTTGACACCACTGCTCTAGCTCCTGCGGCCCCTCCACCTTTCCCTGCAGTACTGGCTCCGTTGAGCGTCTGTAGCTCAGGGGTGAGGGTACAGGGCAGGGGTCTGCAGCTCTAGTCCTGCAGAGCGTAATCAGAGCTTAATTACTCACTCAAAAAGCTTAATTACTCTCCCAAAGAGCTTAATTACTCACCCAAAGAGCTTAATTACTCAGCCAAAAAGTTTAATTTCTCACCCAAAAAGTTTAATTTCTCACTCAAAGAGCTTAATTACTCACTCAAAGAGCTTAATTACTCTCCCAAAGAGCTTAATTACTCACCCAAAGAGCTTAATTACTCTCCCAAAGAGCTTAATTACTCACCCAAAGAGCTTAATTACTCACTCAAATAGCTTAATTACTCAGAGAGCTTAATTACTCTCCCAAAAAGCTTAATTACTCTCCCATAGAGCTTAATTACTCTCCCAAACAGCTTAATTACTCAGAGAGCTTAATTACTCACTCAAATAGTTTAATTACTTTCCCAAAGAGCTTAATTACTCTCCCAAAGAGCTTAATTACTCACCCAAACAGCTTAATTACTCACCCAAAGAGCTTAATTACTCACCCAAAGAGCTTAATTACTCACTCAAAGAGCTTAATTACTCTCCCAAAAAGCTTAATTACACAGAGAGCTTAATTACTCACTCAAAGAGCTTAATTACTCACCCAAAGAGCTTAATTACTCTCCCAAAAAGCTTAATTACTCACCCAAAGAGCTTAATTACTCTCCCAAAAAGCTTAATTACTCAGAGAGCTTAATTACTCACTCAAAGAGCTTAATTACTCCCCCAAAGAGCTTAATTACTCACTCAAAGAGCTTAATTACTCAGCCAAAAAGCTTAATTACTCACTCAAAGAGCTTAATTACTCAGCCAAAGAGCTTAATTACTCACCCAAAGAGCTTAATTACTCACTCAAAGAGCTTAATTACTCACCCAAAAAGCTTAATTACTCACTCAAAGAGCTTAATTACTCACTCAAAAAGCTTAATTACTCACTCAAAGAGCTTAATTACTCACTCAAAGAGCTTAATTACTCCCCCAAAGAGCTTAATTACTCACCCAAATAGCTTAATTACTCTCCCAAAGAGCCTAATTACTCTCCCAAAAAGCTTAATTACTCACCCAAAGAGCTTAATTACTCACTCAAAGAGCTTAATTACTCAGCCAAAAAGCTTAATTACTCACTCAAAAAGCTTAATTACTCACTCAAAGAGCTTAATAACTCAGCCAAAAAGCTTAATTACTCAATCAAAGCGGGTGGGCATGTAGTTCTCTCACCTGCTTTCTGGGGGTTAAATTAGTCGGTAGTTTAAAGGTGAACCCTGGTGGACCCCGAGGGTCTCCAGGATCCAGGTGAGGGGCACCCCGATACAAAGCATGCTCGACCGCCGCGAGAAAATGTGTCCGCTCGCACACCCCCATAATTACCTTCTCCCAGATCCAGGACGGCGAGGACGGCGCTGGTCTTGGCTTCGCCCAGGTAGTTGCTGGCGATGCAGGTGTAGAGGCCGGCGTGGCTGGGCTTGCAGTCGCGGATCCACAGGCCTCCGTACTCCTGGTTGTCCATGTCCAGCAGGTTCTGGTTGTGGTACCAGTACAGGCAGGGCTGCGGGTCCCCGGCCACCGCCACCTTCAGCCGGATGTCGCAGCCCAGCCCCACCGCCGCGTTCCTCATCTTGCGGATGAACACGGGCGGGGTCGGCGTCGGGTAAACTGAATCCGCAGGGTCCGGCACCACCTGGTCCGGGCTGACTTTGGCCCGTTTGAGCGGGATCCGGGGGCTAGGGGGCGCCCCGCCATGGGCCTCTTCCTCGGCCCCCTTCTTCAGAGTCATCTGGACCTCGGCTTTCCTCATTATCGGTCGCTTGTCCCAAACAAACTTTTATTTTTCTCACTTTTCGCTGTTGTGTTTTTTACACGGTGAAGGTGATTCGAGTTTATTTAGCATTTATTTTGAAGCAGGCAGCTTTGCATAGGTGTGTTTTATCTCACCGTCACAGTCATCCCAGAATCTGTTTGCTTAAGGTAGATCTCAAGGTATTTTGGTATCTGTGCCAAATGTTCAAAACTGTTGCTCTGTTAGAAAAATTCCAACTCATTCAAAGGCGAATTGCAATGGAGGTATTTACCATTTTAGTGTCTGTAATCCAGGCTGGTTCCTGTATAACACAACAGGAACATTTCGGAAAGGATTTCATTTCCAAAACAAATTCAAATAAAAATAGCCCTACTTCAAAAGATTTCAAAACTTTCGGCCAGAAGTATATGTATATTCAAAAATATATTACCTTAAAGTTTCTTGTGCTAAAAAGTTTTGGAATAGTTTGTAACATCCTTGGAATGTCCAATTAGAGTAATGTGAAGGGAGAAGGAAAAAAAAAAAGAGAACAGAATATTGAATCTTTGGCTAACGAAGCAGATCCAGGCTGTGCGAGATCTCCTGGCCGGTGGTATTTTTAGTGCCAGTCCTGGAGGATCATGTTGCATTAGCGGCTCTCGGCCGAGCCTTTGGAAAACGCCGGTGTCTGATTTTCACCCTTCCCATGCAGATCTTCCCGGTCTTAAGGGCTTGACGAAGAGCGGCTCTGGATCCTTCGCTTTTTCTGAACTTTCACGTGTCCAGCGTTGCCGGCAGTCCGAACGCGGCTTCCAACCGTGTAGGCGTTTGTCCGTAGCGCACCCGCGGTACCCGATCCTGCCCCCCCCCTCTGGATGGTAAGCTCTCTCGCTCAGTCTCGCTCTCTCCCCCCTCACTCTCCAAGTCCCTGGGGAGGTGACAGCCCAGTCCCCCTAAGCCTAAGAGTGACAGCTGAGCCCTGATAGGTCACATTTTTTGGACAGCCCGGATGCATCTGTCGCCTCCCGCCCCCCGGAAAGCGCAGCCAATCGAAAGGGCGGTAGGTGTGAGAGAGGGGTAGGGGGCGGGGTCTCACTCTGGACACTTCGCCAGTGGTGGGAGGAGCCCCCGCAGGCAGACCTATCCGGGGTGTTTCGGCAGGACAGACCTGTGCGGTTATGGGACACGGTTCACATGGGATTCGCTCAGTTTCATTCCCACTGTCTAAAAAAGACATGCCAGGCATATGCTACTGCTACTGCTTATATAACACGCACTTACTGTGAGATACAGTGCCTTCAGAAAGTATTCAGACCCCTTCACTTTTTCCACGTTTGTTACAGCCTTATTATAAAATGGGTTAAATTTATTTGCATTCTTATCAATCTACACTCAATACCCCATAATGACAAAGCAAAAACAGGTTTAAAATATTTTGCAAATTTATATTTTAAAAAAGGAAATATCACATTTACACAAATATTCAGACCCTTTACTCAGTACTTTGTTGAGGCACCTTTGGCAGTGATTACAGCCTTGAGTCTTCTTGGGTATGACACTACAAGCTTGGTACACCTGTATTTGGGGTATTTATTCTCTGCAGATCCTCTCAAGCTCTGTCAGGTTGGATGGGGAGCATTGCTGCACAGCTATTTTCAGGTCTCTCCAGAGATGTTCGATCAGGTTCAAGTCTGGGCCAATCAAGGACATTCACAGACTTGTCCCGAAGCCACTCCTGCGTTGTCTTGGCTGTGTGCTTAGGGTCGTTGGTCCTGTTGGAAGGTGAACCTTCGGCCCAGTCTGAGGTCCTGAGCGCTCTGGCGCAGGTTTTCATCAAGGATCTCTCTGTACTTTGCGCCGTTCATCTTTCCCTCGATCCTAACTAGTTTCCCAGTTCTTGCCATTGAAAAACATCTCCACAGCATGATGCTGCCGCCACCATGCCTCACCATAGAGATGGTATTGGCCAGGTGATGAGCGGTGCCTGGTTTCCTCCAGACTTGACGCTTGGCATTGTGGCCAAAGAGTTCACTCTTGGTTTCATCAGACCAGATAATCTTGTTTCTCATAGTCTGGGAGTCCTTTAGGTGCCTTTTGGCAAACTCCAAGCAGGCTGTCACGTGCTTTTTACTGAGGAATAGCTTTCCGTCTGGCCACTCTACCATAAAGGCCTGATTGGTGGAGACCTGCAGAAATGGTTGTCCTTCTGGAAGGTTCTCCCATCTCCACAGAGGAACTCTAGAGCTCTGTCAGAGTGGCCATCGGGTTCTTGGTCTCCCTGACCAAGGCCCTTCTCCCCCGGTTACTCAATTTGGCCGAGCGGCCAGCTCTAGGAAGAGTCCTGGTGGTTCCAAACTAAAAATGATGGAGGCCACTGTGTTCTTCGGGACCTGCAATGCAGCATAAATTTTTTTGTACCCTTCAATCCGGTCTCAGAAGTCTACAGACAATTCCTTCGACTTCATGGCTCGGTTTTCGCTCTGACACGCACTGTCAACTGTGGGACCTTATATAGACAGGTGTGTGCCTTTCAAAATCATGTCCAATCAATTGAATTTACCATAGGTGGACTCCAATCAAGTTGTAGAAACATCTCAAGTATGATCAATGGAAACAGGATGCACCTGAGCTCAATTTTGAGTGTCATAGCAAAGGGTCTGTATACTTATGTAAATGTGATATTTCCGTTTTTTATTTTTAATAAATTTGCATAAATTTCTAAACTTTTTTCGCTTTGTCATTATGGGGTATTGTGTGTAGATTGATGCGAATAAAAATTAATTTAATCAATTTTAGAATAAGGCTGTAACAAAATGTGGAAAAAGTGAAGGGGTCTGAATACTTTCCGAAGGCACTGTATAAGCGTACAAGCATAAAAATATAATTTAAACAACTTTAAAAATTGCAAGGATACGGAACATATGACATTATCTAGCTTGTAAGAGTATGTTGGTGGATTCATAATAATGGTTTAAAAAAATGATGGGGTCTGTATTGAATGACATTAGTTTGTTTACACAATATAATAATATCACATAGATCTACATAGCTTATATTTAAAATATATGTTGACATAATACAAGTATCTTTGCTGACAAAAAGATATTGCAGGGAAAATGGTTTAAAAAACATACTGTTTATTTTATATATATTGAATGCGCTTGCAGGGTATGTTTCATTATAATAGAATATATGGTTTATGAGATTCAGATCAGAGACTCAAAAATGTATTGCCAGGTCTTAATCATGCCAGCCCTATAATCTGGGTTCTGAAGTATTCAGTCCAGCAGTAGCATGTGCCTGTGCATTAGGTTCTGTCCGAAGGTTTGATGAATAAGCTCTATTGAGTAACACAAGAAAGTTTTTATAAAGCTGAGAATTAGAAGCTGATGTATGATGAATCTCAAATGTCCAGCAATATCAGTGACTGTTCTGGGAGTGACACAGTGCTATTGGTGCCTGTGCTGGGACTGAAACAGCCCTATCGGCTGCGCTGAGACAGACACAGAGCTATCGGTGGCTGTGCTGGGACTGGCACAGCCCTATCAGTGGCTGTGCTGGGACTGACACAGAGCTACCGGCTGTGCTGAGACAGACACAGAGCTATCGGTGGCTATGCTGGGACTGACACAGCACTATCGGTGGCTGTGCTGGGACTGACACAGCGTTATCGGCTGTGCTGGGAATGACACAGCACTATCTGTGGCTGTGCTGGGAGTGACACAGCGCTATCGGCTGTGCTGGGCCTGACACAGCGCTATCGGCTGTGCTGGGACTGACACAGCACTATCGGCTGTGCTGGGAGTGACAAAGCGCTATCTATGACTGTGCTGGGGGTAACACAGCCCTATCGGCTGTGCTGTGACAGACACAGAGCTATCGGTGGCTGTGCTGGGACTGACACAGCCCTATCAGCTGTGCTGAGACAGACACAGCGCTATCGGCTGTGCTGGGACTGACACAGAGCTATTGGCTGTGCTGAGACAGACACAGAGCTATCGGTGGCTGTGCTGGGACTGACACAGCACTATCAGTGGCTGTGCTGGGACTGACACAGCGCTATCGGCTGTGCTGGGACTGACACAGAGCTATTGGCTGTGCTGAGACAGACACAGAGCTATCAGTGGCTGTGCTGGGACTGACACAGAGCTATCGGCTGTGCTGAGACAGACGCAGGGCTATCGGTGGCTGTGCTGGGACTGACACAGCGCTATTGTCTGTGCTGGGACTGATACAGCCCTATTGGCTGTGCTGGGAGTGACACAATGCTATTGGCTGTGCTGGGAGTGACACAGTGCTATCGGTGGCTGTGCTGGGACTGACACAGGGCTATCGGTGCCTGTGCTGGGAGTGACCACTATCGGCTGTGCTGGGACTGACACAGTGCTATTGGCTGTGCTGGGAGTGACACAGAAGTATAGGTGACTCTGCTAGGACTGACACAGAGCTATCGGCTGTGCTGGGACTGACACAGCGCTATTGGCTGTGCTGGGACGGACAGAGCGCTATTGATGACTGTGCTGGGACTGACACAGCTCTATTGATGACTGTGCTGTGTCTGACACAGTACTATCAGTGCCTGTGCTGCGACTGACACAGAGCTATCGGTGGCTGTGCTGGAACTGACACAGTGGTATCAGCTGTGTTGGGACTGACACAGTGCTATAGGTGCCTGTGCTGGGACTGACACAGCGCTATTGATGACTGCGTTGGGACTGACACAGAGCTAACGGTTCCTGTGCTGAGACTGACACAGAGCTATCGGTGCCTGTGCTGGGACTGACACAGCGCTATCGGC
>NC_057947.1:2799684-2914684 GCF_018555375.3 Anguilla rostrata
CATACTGTCACTCACACACACACACACATACATACTGTCACTCTCTCACACACACAGTCACTCACAAACACATACACACACACACTCACACACAGTCACTCACAAACACATACACACACACACATACATACTGTCACTCACACACACATACACACTGTCACTCACACACACACACTACCACTCTCACACACACACACACACACACACACTGCAAGCTCATGCATACACGCACACACTGCAAACAGACACTCACACACTGCAAACTCACGCATACACGCATAGACACACACACACACACCGCAGACTCACAAACACGCACAGCTCTCCAAGGCCAAGCTTTTGACGAAAACAGCCTCCATTGTTTTCCAGTGATAGAGAGACTCATTTCCAAGAGCTCCCTCCTCCAGAAGATCTGGTGGGAACGCAGGTGTGTGGAGAGAAGCAAACCCTCTGACCTCTCATCACCTCTCACCAGCTGCAAAAATAAAGACTCATCCTCACAAGCCCTGTTTGAGTTCAGACCATTACAGCCAATAGCACTTCAGTCACACTAACACTACACAACTACATCCATGTGCAACACCACACACACGTGCATCTGAAACCTAATAAGACACTCAAATAAGAGTTATGACTTTAAAAACAGCCTTCCAAGCAGGGCCACAGCATGGAAGGAACAGTTCTCTCTTACCACTGGAATATATGACGGCCAACCATACGTTTCACTAAAGATCATCTAGTTTAGCCCAACTCACACAGTAATCTCATGCAATGAACATACTGTACATAATCCTAAGAGGAAATTTCACCAATTAAACAGGTTTACCAACATTTTGTTTTGTCTAGCATATAAAAGGAAAGCTGTTTAAATATTGAATTCAAAATATTCAAATTGAAAAATATTAAATTAGTAAAAAAAAATTGTTTTTCATTCATTCGAAACTGCAACTATTTTAATGCAGGGAAACAGCACTGCAAAAATAGCATTTTTCAGTCACATATATTCCAGAGTTGGACTAAACATATAAACATATATGGTCAATATAAGGTCAATGAACTGCAAACACTATTAGCCTGTGGCATCTTGGAATCCAACAGCAGACTCAACCTTCCACTCATCTTAGCCCCCTCTCCTTTCGCCGCTACGAGAGATAGGGTTCGCACAACATGGCTGCTTGCGTCACGCGCGGGGTAGTGCTAGCTGAGGCATCTGCGTCTGAGGGGGAGAGCCGTCCCAGCAAGGCTAGACCGGGCAGACGCATTCTTACAGGCACAACGGAGCAGTCGCGCAGATGCACCCTGCCGCACGAGGACCAGTAACGACCACGCAGCCGCTCAGCAGACTGAGACCCTGTGCACAGGTCCACCAGTCAGGACGCTCAACTTGTGGATACTGCAGTTGAGGTGGCTTTCAGGTAGAGCAAAGGAAGCAGGACGACTTGGAATACCAGGCTTAACTGGACTGTGCTGAGGCTGTTCGGCTCTGATTCCTGGGCTAAATTGGACTGTGCTGAGGCTGTTTGGCTCTGATTCCTGGGCTAAACTGGACTGTGCTGAGGCTGTTTGGCTCTGATTCCTGCACTAAAGTGGACTGTGCTGAGGCTGTTTGGCTCTGATTCCTGGGCTAAACTGGACTGTGCTGAGGCTGTTCGGCTCTGATTCCTGGGCTAAATTGGACTAAATTACTGCTGCTTGACGGCGTTCGCGACACCCCGTTCCCCGTTGAGCGGTTTGGGCGGAGCGAGCATGCGGTGCGGGTACCCTAGCCTGTCCTGCGGCCTCCTGGTGGCACTGGTTCTGTGTGCCGCGCCCCGGACCCGGGCCTGCCAGGAGAAGCATCCGGAGCACGGCCTGGTGCTGGACTGGCTGAGGCAGCTGATCCTGGCCCGGCTGGGGCTGGAGGAAGCGCCCGTCCCGGGGGTGCCAGAGGGGCCGGGGAGGCCGGGGGGGCAGGGGGCGCACCGGCCCCTCAGGTCCCGGGTGGGGAGGGCAGCCCCGTCCGAGGGCAGGCAGACCCACCAGGACGCCTCGCAGGTCATCCTCTTCCCCAGCTCGGGTCAGTCCCAAACCCGGTCCGGAGCGTGAGGGAGGGGCTGGAGTTCGGCTGGGGGCTGAGCGTGAAGGGGAGGGGCTGGAGTTCGGCTGGGGGCTGAGCGTGCGTGGGGGATGGTGGGGGGGGGGGGGGGGAGGGGGGACAGACCAGCAGCTGCAGAACAGGGCAGTCAGCGGTCAACTGGGGGCCTGGAGTGGGGGTCAGGAAGGTTAGCTTTATAGGACCATATATGATATTAGGATCTGTTCTATGTATTTTACTAAAAAGCCTTAGGGGAGTTTTTTTTTTAATTAAATAAAAAAAATAAAAAAAACAAAAAAAATCCTAGTGTTTTAACAAGCATTCAGTCGGTATGGTCAAAGGGAGATGAATATTTAGAGAGCTCCAACACTATAGAAAAGGGATTTCCAGTGATGCGCTCTATCCAGGAGACTGTTAAAAACCAGCTCTGCAAACATTAAGGAAAAAATGTATGTTTGTACCTGCATAAGCATGCGTGCATGTATATGTGTGTGCACGTGCATGAGCGCGATGTGTTCATACGTGCAAGTGCGCATGTGTGTGTGCATGTATATGTTTGTGCAGGCGTGTGTCCGTGAAGTGTTCATGCGTGCATTTGTGTGTACATGTGTATGTGCATGCATGTGTGTGGGTGTGCGCGTATATGTATGTGCATGCACGTGTGTGTGTGTGCATGTATATGTGCGTCCATGCGTGTGTGAGACCTACTGCAGCATGCAGGCTGCGGTGCTGGAGGTAAAGGGGTTTAATGCTAATCCCACGGCCCTGTGTTTTATTTCCAGACTCCACGTGCGCACACACCTCAGACCCTCCATCCCATGGAGCGGGCAGCTTCTTCACCTACTACTTCCAGCCCTCCACCCACACCCTGGAGTCCACCATCACATCCGGGCACTTCTGGTTCTACTCGGGAGACGGGCCCCTGCCCGCCAACGCCTCGGCCCCCCTGTACGTGCTCACCGCCCAGCAGCAGCTGGTCCTGGCGGCCGACGCGCCCGAGAGGCTGGAGGAGGACGGCTGGGCGGTGTACCGGCTGGGCCGCGCGGTGCTCTCCTCCCTGGCCGACGGGCCCTTCGCCGCGCAGGTGCGCTGCCCGACCTGCGCCTGCCGCGCCGAGGCCGACAAGACGCCCTTCCTGCACCTCCGCGCCCGGTCCCGCGCCCCCGACCGCTCGCGCCGGTCCTCCATCCCCTGGTCCCTGTCGGCGCTGGACCGTCTGCAGCGCCCCGCCCAGGACGGGGGCGACTACGACGACTGCCACCGCGAGGAGCTCAACATCTCCTTCCAGGAGCTGGGCTGGGAGAACTGGATCGTGCACCCCAAAGTCTTCACCTTCCACTACTGCCACGGCAACTGCTCCAGCCAGGACCGCATCACCACCCTGATGGGCATCAGGCAGTGCTGCGCCGCCGTGCCGGGCACCATGAAGCCGCTGCGCGTGCGCACCACCTCCGACAGGGGCTACTCCGTCAAATACGAGACCCTGCCCAACATCATCGCCGAGGACTGCACCTGCATTTAGGGCCCGGCTCTTAGAAAAATGGCCCCGCAGTGAATCTCATAACCGTATTTCTGCAACCTGGAGCTGCTCCAAACGGGAGGGCCCTACCTCCAAAAGGGCGTGGCCTGCCTCCAAAGTGGAGGGTTTGGGTTACACTAAACTCCTCCCATTCGGAGTTTGGCCACTCCCCTTTGGCGCCAGACCAATACCCTTTGGAGCTGCTCCAGGTGCCAGAAATACCCTTCTTGTAATTTGATTGCCTGAAAGCATGATATTCATGATAACGGAAACTTGTGTCTATCGTTTTCTTTTTACTAATACATGCTGAAAAACTAATTTTTCAAAACTGGGCTAAAAACTTAAACTGCAGTTGTTTGTAAGCATTCTAAATTCTGTGCACACAATAAAGGTTTAGATCAATGATATTTAAATTGTTTTTTTTAAAATGTGCACTAACATGAATCTTTCATGTGGTGAAACATGTACACAAATTACTGTACTTTCAAATTCGCAGTTCAGTTTTAGGTAGCTTATGCAATGAGGTGAATATTGTGATAAAATGCTGTAGGCTTGGCCTAATTCCTATACGATTCACTGGATATGGATGTAAACACCTTCAAATTAAAGCTGACAGACAGCACTTTAACCTCATATTGTTTCATTGCGAATTCAGTGTTGGAGTACAGAGCCAAATCAAAAGGAATGGAGTTACGGTACAAATACTTACGGTACTGCACTGTATAGGCCATCATATGACGTGGTTCCGATAAAGGTACCTCTTTACTGAAACAACTTTCTATGCCTGTTCTTGAAATAACATTTTATTACCCAAGTTGAAAACAGGTAGTTTGCCTATTAATCGTATTTTTAATAAGTATATGATATTGGCGTATGTACACGACCGAATTTGTCAGGTTTAGGCGTTTAAAAAAAAGTTCAGAGACATTCAGTGGTATTAACAGGTGAAGCCAGAGATAATGCCTGCATACTCCCACTTAAAGATGGTCTCGCTAACTTTCGTCTTTCGATAACAAGCCGCCTAGGGTAATCCGTCCTCGACCATGACGGCGCCCTTTTACGGCGGTTGGCCCGAGGACAGAGTGGGTTAGAACGTCTATGGGTTGCAGACTCTCCGAAAACTTGGTATTTCACCCGGGGCGGTGCCTTACGTCCTGCGTCACACAGTATTGTGTGTGCGCCTGATGAGTGTTCTCATCGGCTCGCATTGGGTCGTCTCGTCACTTTTTGGATAAGCTAGCAAAACCGTAACCTAAACAGTTGTTTATTAACCTAATCTTTGCCTTAACCCCAAGGTTAAACATAGATGAGACCTCACGCCTAATTGTAACTTCAAACAGAGATTATTTTTTTATTATCATCGATTTTTGCTCCTTCTCCTTGAGCTCGCCGAAGCGTGCACTGCTACGTCCTGCAAAACCACACCCATCCGGGTGAAATACCAAGTTTTCAGGGAGTTCCGCAACTGAAGAGTCATGCAATCTTCACAATCCTCACCCTCAGTGCTACCAACTGCGGCCGTTTGCAACACGCAGACCGCAAGTTTCAGACCAACGGAAACCACAATGGCAGTTACAGGACTATTAAACATGTTAGTGAAAACAACAAAACACAGAGCACAAAATCCAGTTCAAAAAGTAATTCTTTATTCAGTTTCCTACGAAATTTTTTTTTGCAGAAAATACTATTTAAAAAGTATACGAATCAAAGATAACAAAAATATTTTACAGAAAATCTTGGTGTGGTACACAAAAAAAGTTTACATTTGAGAATGTCGGTTTATGATGAAAGATGGAGTGGTTAGATTGCATACAAGAGGCCTGTCCATTGCTTCAGGCTAAACAGTACAAATGCTTGACTGCCGTGACGTTTACTTGCTTTAATATGCAGTGTTCAAAACACGATTCTGTGCGTCAAACGAGCTACTGCATTGACCCACTAGGTCTTAAACGCACATCTAGATGGTCAAATTGCATAGCAAAGCAATGCACATAAAACGGTCACTACTTTTATAGTGGTGGCGTAGACCTACAGTTAATGCAAACAAACAGCAGTTACTGCCAACGGGTTTTAATAAAAGGAAATCCATAATCACTCCAGTACTCAAAGTGATTTATTGTGTGCAAAGTCCTCGTACGACAAACAGACCTATGAGAATGAACATAACTGCTTATCAATTCACACGTTCGGCCGAGCAAGATAATCGACTGGGTACCGTCGGAAATGCAACGAAGCTCGCCATTCACGTCTCCTGCGCTACAACAACAAATATTATACAAAAATGTCTTTTAAAAAAAGTAAATGATTAGAAATTCCACTTCGTTGAGAGCAGTTGGAAAAATAACCTCATCCGAGGTTTTTTTTTTCTTTACATTTCAAGAGTTATCAAAATATGCAGTTGATTATTTTTAATCTTCAAATATAAAACAAACACTAAAGAAAAAATAACGTTAACAGTTTGGAATAACATTTATACTCAAAGGTTTCAAGCTTTTTCCAGGTTTCTTTTTACTTTTGGCTAATTTGGACAGTGGCACATAAGGCTTCAGCATACAAGAAACACAGTCTGTAATCTTGAGAACTACAGGTAAAGAAATGCCTAGTGTCATTGCGGCCAACTCTTTTCAAAAACTAACTGTGCAGTACGTTGCTGTGCTAACTCGGCTAAAGACCGCGGCTGCCTTAACGCTAATTTAACTAATTACCCCTGTCAGAAGACCGTGTAAAGAGCAGAGTTCTGCTTCTGGCTAAGAGAGTCTCTGAAGAGTGCCAGTTTTCACAGGTAAACACAGGTGCTCTTATTGTGGTTCACTACTTATCCAAAATAAGACCCTTATAAGAAAAAAAAAAAAAATACAGGTTTCAGATGAAAACAGAGTCTTTTCTTTTTGGAATGACTGAAATGTAAACACCAGAATAGGTTAACTGAGATGCAAACCACCTCCACCCCCCCAAAACACACAAACACACACACGTGTACGCACACACACCCTCCCCACCCACACACACAAACAAACACACACACCCTCTCCCTCCCCATCGTACAGAAATTCCAGGTGGGCGAAACTGGAAGCGCTCGTCCTGTTGTTCCTATTTTACCACCAAAAGCGGCAGCGCCGTCGTCCATGGGGTAAGGAAGGGGGCGTGGCCTCGGTGGCCGCTGCTCCAGGTATCCAGGTAACGGCTGGTCTGAATACTGCGGACGTGCTGCACACGCAAGGCCACCAGGAGTACGTGTGGCGCTGCGGAAATGCCCTTTGACCTTCTGTGCACTGTTACACATCCCCCACCCCCCCACTGTTCACTGGCATTAATACTGCGAGGCACTGCTTTACCCTTCACCAGCGTGTTCACACCCCAGTCTCTCGCTCGCTCGCGCGCGCACACACACACACACACACACACGCGCACACGCTCTTCAGTCTCTCAGAAGTCCGCCGGCTCTTCCCAGATGCACCTCCTCTTCCTCGGAGCGCCGTTTTGGTCAGGGGGGGAGAGCGGACTGGAAGCTCGGGTGGGAGAAGGAGATTCAGGCTCGGATCCCTGAGGGGACAAAGCAGAAAGGGGCGCTGTGATCTCTCACGGTCGTTGGGCGCTGGCCTGCACAGCGCTGGGCTCCAGCTCGTCCTTCACAGAGGACTCTGACCAGCTACGGCCCGTCACTCATCAGAAGGCACGAATATCAGACCTGCACGAGTGTGCTACACTGAGAATGACCACTATCACCCGCCAATCAAAATAAGCCTTTTAATACTCACATATAAATTGGTGCCATCAAACAATGTACTTGTTAATTGCAGGGTTTGCTGCAATTAATCACAAGTTCTTTTTTCCCCCAACCTCAAATGGAACCCATCTTAAAGGGCTTACCATTTAAACGTCAAAGATAACGCGAAGCAGCACAGTTCAAACAAAACAAAGTTCAATAAAATGCACTTTGTCAGTTTAAGGGTATACGCAGTTCAATTAAAGCAGACTTAAATTATTCCATTTTAAACACACACAGTTGAGATTTAATCCTCCCCTCCCCCCCCATCCCAAGTTTATAAAGGCAAGACGTAAACAAGCATCTCTATCTCGTGGCTTAAAAAACACGTTAAACGTTAGCGTTAGCACAGGGTCGCAAATGGCTCGGGCCCCCAAACACGCACCTTTGTCGCACGTCCCTCCCTGCTTCTCCTGGGCGAAGTTGAGGCGGTTCTGCTCGGCGGCGGTGCCGTTGGACTCCGGGCTGCTGCTGCGGGACGGGTTCGCCTCCTCGGCCTGGTAGGCCAGGTCCAGGTGCTGCTGCGCCATCTTCAGGTGCCTCCGCAGGCGGTCCAGGTCGCGGCCCGACGCCTCGTCCATGAAGGACTCCCGGCCCGAGTCGGCCAGGTTGTCCCGGAACTCGGGCTTGGACGGCTTGCCCCCGCCCGGGCCCTTCTTCAGCGCCGTGTGGTAGCCGGGCGGCGCCGTGGGCGCCTGGCGGCACAGCGAGGGCCGGGCGGCGGCCAGGGCGCGGTGCCGCGCCGAGCGGCTGCGGAAGGAGTCGCGGATGCCGCTCACGCCCAGGTGCAGGATCTCCAGCACCGTCAGCGCCAGGCACAGCACGCTCACCACGTACATGATGATGAGGAAGATGGTCTTCTCCGTGGGCCGCGAGACGAAGCAGTCCACCGTGTGCGGGCAGGGCATGCGCGTGCACACGTACGACGGCGCCACCTCGAAGCCGTACATGACGTACTGGCCGAAGAGGAAGGCCACCTCGAAGGCCACACGGGAGAAGAGCTGCACCACGTAGATCTTCATCAGGCCGTCCTTCTTGATGCGCCGGCGCCCGTCGTGCTTGGCCGACGGCTTCTCCGCCTTCTTCTCCTTCTCGGGCTCGATCTCCTCCACGATCATGGGGTCCTCCTCGCCGTTGTCCTCCGCCTCCTCGTAGTCGCGGTTGGCGCCGCGGTTGACGATGGGCATCCGGCCCTTCCGGGCCTTGGGCCGGTAGTCGTCGTCCTCCATGCGGGCGATCTTGTGCATGGCGAAGCCCAGGTACATGATGGTGGGCGTGGTGATCATGATGATCTGGAAGACCCAGAAGCGGACGTGCGAGAGCGGCGCGAAGGCGTCGTAGCACACGTTCTCGCACCCGGGCTGCTGCGTGTTGCAGACGAACTTGCTCTGCTCGTCGTAGTAGATGGACTCCCCGCCCACCACCGTCAGCACGATGCGGAAGACGATGAGCAGCGTCAGCCAGATCTTCCCCACGAAGGTGGAGTGGTTGGAGATCTCCTCCAGGAGGCGCGTGAGAAAGCTCCAGCTCATGGTTCCTCTTTGGCCTCCGACTTCTCAGCTCTGGGGGGGGGGGGAAAGATATAAAGCTTAAAAGGTCTGTTCACCACAAAAATCATAAAATTAAACAGTGAATGTAAAATCTTTCCCCTCCCCCCTGAACATGCTCATCCAATGCCATCTAGGATCTTACTAAGACCTGCACTGCAATTCTTGTCCACAAGATGGTGCCATTTGCAACGCAATGAAGTTACATTGCCCCTGTGCCTACAGACAGTACTGTAACAGAATGACATCAGACATCAGCTGCTGAGGTTCATGTTGACTTGAATTACACCGATATGGCAGATGCACTTTCAGAACAACTTTCTACAAAGAAGCACAGTGGTGCATTGACACAGGCTTCAACAGAAAAGGATTATTAACATTCGCATCTCAGTGTTTCAAGAAGCATTAGAATCAACTCTAGTGTGATCTACAACCCTGACGGACAGTCAGCCAGCACATCCACATGAATGCGTCCAATTGGACCGTTTCGCCAGCGTGGAACGCGTGGAGCGCAACAGCGCTTGAATTTGGGGGGGGTCATGCTTGTGTAACAGCTCTAAATGCAGGCCCTGTGCCCCCCCCCCTGGGAGCGGGGCGCTCATTAAAGCCTGCGTTTGGGCAGGAAAGGGAAGGCGTGGAGCCAGGCCGCAGACGGGGCGTGCGGGCCCCGGGGGCCGGGACGCTGAATGGGGGTCTTTCACTCCGGGGGGCCCCGTGTTTCCGTCCCGCTCCGAGCCCCTCGCCGCCGGGCACACAGGCTCCGCCTCTCACCCCTCGAACGGCACACGGGCCACCACACAGCGTCAGCGCTGCGTTCTCCCAGAGTCCTTATGGGCAGCTGCTGCTCTGACTGCCGCCACACAGCGTCAGCGCTGCGTTCTCCCAGAGTCCTTATGGGCAGCTGCAGCTCTGACTGTCGCCACACAGCGTCAGCGCTGCGTTCTCCCAGAGTCCTTATGGGCAGCTGCTGCTGCGCTGACTGTCAACCAAAGCCGCCATAACAACACAGCCCAGTGAGTCACAGAAACACCCTTTACACGCTTCTTACACACCAGTTACAAGCACAACTAATGAGTCACAGAAACACCCTTTACACGCATGTTCCATGCTTCTTACACGCCAGTTACAAACACAACTAACGCTGCAAATCGCTCATACGACGCAAATTAAAACTACTCAACACAAAATGCTGCGCAGAAAACAGACTGATAAATAGCTTCACTTCGCTCTAAATACACAGACCCCTCTCTAATAAAATTTCATGAGCGAGCTCTAATGACCAATCCATTTTCTTAAATTTATAAGAATTAGACAAGGTAAGAATTTATACTCACTTTTTCAACGTGTAAACGGCAAATAGTGTTATTTTCTGTTAACAGGGCAGCTGGAGTTCTGAATTTACTCCCAGCTGGACTTCAGTGATTAGCCCTCTTAACTGAAGCACCCTGATTGGTTAAAATGTAAATTGTGATGAGCAGTACCAAATCCTCCCCTAGAGGGCAGTAACGACTGTGCTGCTTTTAGGGGTGTGAAAAAATACCGTGTACCGAAAAATCGTACCGAAACCAGCTGACGGTTCGTACCGAAAATGAAAACAGGCGAACCGCGGTTCATATATTAGCATATTATTTTATTTGAATGTAGTTTTCCAGTTTAAAAAGTATAGACAAAGCACTTTCCCACCGAATATTAAAAAGTCCGCTACAATGGTGGAGAGACAACAGCGGAAAGTTCCCACTGCTTGTCCCACTCGCAAATGCTTTTCTATCTATTCCAGCCACTTCAGTTCCAAGCGAACGAGTTTTCTCGGCTGCCGGGGACACCGTTTCAGCTAAAAGGTCCCAGCTCCTCCCTGAAAACGTGGACACCTTGTTGTTTCGTAAAAAAAACTTGTCATACAGCAGCCTTTCGAATAGCCAAAGAACCAAGCACTTTCTTTCCCTCTTTTTAATAAAATGCTTTCCTTTCGGTTTTATTCGAAACAATTTCGTTTGAAAGAATGTGTTTGACCATTTTATTTTACGAATTTTCCCAAAATGGGTTGTTTTAGCCCTGGATGCTGATTTCTTTACCGTGACTGGTTCTAACGGCTGCTTGAAATAGAAAGTGCTATCGGATATACGTTGGCTAAGTCGATACATCGTTTTCTCATAAAATGTAGTCGATACAATAGTACTTCTTTGAGACATGTATTAAAAAATAATTTAAAAAAAGTCTTATTTCATTGAAAATAAACAGCACACAAGTGATGTTCGATTATTATCCATTTATTATCCATTATTCCATACCGTACCCACTCTCCTCCCCAGAGACTCCTCGCTCCTTGCATTCGCTACCAGCAGGAGGAACGAAGCCACGGCATCTGGGGACGAGATTGTACCTCCCTAGCTACTTTCAGGATAAAATAACCTTATTTAAAATCTCAACTGGATAAAAATGCTTCATACCATTGTATTTGTTTAATCTGGTTCTTTATTCTTATTACAGCACTTAAAAAAAGAAAAAGATTCTCAAGATGACTGTTCTGGTGACATCTTCACAAATGATTTCACTAAACCTCCTGCACAGATGGCACTGTCTGAGAAGTACTGAATTTGAAACAATGAAATTAAGATTTTTACGTTTCAAGTTCAATCACTGTTTAACTTAATCTTACTTTTCTAATTAATTTCTAATGAATTCACATGAATGTAAATGTCCATAAACTGAATATTAGACTCACAGGTTTCTCTTAAGATGCAGTAAGATGCAGTAATGCTTCACATTCATTCAGAGTAGAGTAGACTCATGGGAGAACAATGCCAAACGAGCCGGACGTAACTTCACAATTCATCATTCGATTGGAACAGAATTTCTCCGGTGTCAAGGTTGTGACTAAGCCTTCTGTGTTCAAATAGTTCCAGGAGCACTTTTCAGATACCAGTTGAGATATTCATTGCAATACGCAGTGTGGAGAAAAAAAAATAACAACAATGACTGGCCTAAATTCCTAGACTCCACATTTAGAACAGATTGCTGAAGCCTGAGTCAGAACAGGGCCAAAGGACGTCTCCAGTTCGGTTTACGAAAGGTGTCACCCTCTGCAAAGCACGCCTACAGACCACTCAAACACACTGCTACACTTACACACTGCTAGACAACTACAATAAAAATAAAATATAAATACGAATATTAAACAAACTCATAACACACAACCCCCCACCCAACACACACACACACACCTGTTACTCTTCACAATTAACATCATTTCTCCTACTATGGACTTCTCTTAATATCTTCCCTTCAATGTGGCATTTATGAAGGATGATACGAATTGCTGTGCATAAGTGAAATGTTTTACAACAAAACTTTATAAGCGCTATATTTATATAAGCCCTATAAACTATGGAAAATACATTTCACAAATGTACATTTTTAAAAGCACATTGCAATATCTGAAAGTGCTAATATTTGCTCATATACCGTGAAGTTCTTCAATATCTTTTCTGATCACGGCGACATTCAAATCAGTACACTGTAGCATATTCAATCAAGAGGAAATTAGTCAAATTGCACTTCTGTGACATCTCGCAAGCCAGAAACCAGTGTAGTTCAGCAACAGACCTATTTCACTACATTACCCTACTTTCTACAGCATATTCAAAACCCAGTGTAAACAAAATCATTACATTACACATAAGGAACTGAATAAAACCTATACTATGACATTAAGCCCATTGCTTGTTTTATTCAGTTAACATTTCAAATCAGTTCATCCTAAAAGCAGTGAGGTTCTAATACTGCACAATAAAGCAGATTTGGCAGTGATCTTTTGGAGACCACCTTACATAAATAAGCAACAGGGTGATGTACATTTTAACCAATCAGAGGTGCGTCCGTGTGGCAGTCTGCCAATCAGAAGTGAACTTGGAGAGATCATCAATTACAAAACACACACCGTGCCAAATGACCAGCTTTGCCAGGTAGATCTGACATAATTAACAACAAAAGGAAATCTTATTTTTCTGTTTATAAATTTGGAAAAGGTAAGCAAAAATCTTTATCATCTTGCTTGCACAAGGTCTTCAACCGTGTCCAAGACAAAGAACACATTAGAAATCGCAGAGCGGAAGTGTTGTGGGGGGGGGGGGGGGGGGGGTAGTTACCATGTAATGGTTTCAGAAAAGACCTGAAAACTGCCAATTTATTAGTGCTGCATGGCCAACACAAATTGCCCCAGGGATGGGGTTGAGCTCACAGGAGGAGATCTGAGGATTCGCACACACCAGGGCTCCACGCTAACACTATTCTCACAGAGCATGTGATTTAGGAGCACCCTAATGCATCCCCATTAGTAGGGGCGACATAGCTCAGGAGGTAAGACCGATTGTCTGGCAGTCGGAGGGTTGCCGGTTCAAACCCTGCCCTGGGCATGTCGAAGTGTCCTTGAGCAAGACACCTAACCCCTAACCCCTAACTGCTCTGGCGAATGAGAGGCATCAATTGTAAAGCGCTTTGGATAAAAGCGCTACATAAATGCAGTCCATTTACCATTTACCATGAGCACACCAGTGTTCAGGAGCAAATGCTCCTAAAATAGGAGTCTAGATGCCTAGGACATGACTTCAGTGACACTACGTTGTCAGGATCAATCCAAAAATCAATTATTCGCCACAACCTACAAGCACTGCAGTCAGCCCATTCATTAAACAGCCTCAATGAAACTGGAAATAAACAATCAGCAGGAATCTACCTGGATCAGAATGTGGAGTCTGAGACAGTATGAATTTCTAAGAGGACAGAGAGCAGGATACAAAATGAGGACATCAGGCCAATGTTCATCAAGACAACCATGAAAATTGCACATCAAAATCATTGGCACTCCATAGTAGCTCTCAACTTTCCAGTTCTTGATTTTATTCGGCTTAAGGACAATAACTGCCCACTCAAAGGCAAGGTAATCTTCTCTGGGGTTAGGGGTGTGCCGCAAGTTAATCTCCACTACCCAACCCTAACCTGAAGAGACTGGTTTTTTAGAGTCCTCCACCCTGCCACCTTTTGACAACATCATACCTGATGCCAAAACATTAGACCAACTTCCCTATTAGCAATAGAAGAGTACCAGTTCAAACAGTTTAATTGTAAACGGTTTTCAATTGTAAAAAGAAAAAAAAAAAGAAAAAAAAAAAATTCATTTCCTTTAAAAATGGACTGGTGGCAGCAATGGGTCTGGAACAGTGACACCGCTAGCATACAGCGTGGGTCTGGAACACAGTCACACGGTTAGTGTACAGCGTGGGTCTGGAACACAGTCACACCGCTAGCATACAGCGTGGGTCTGGAACACAGTGACACCGCTAGCGTACAGCGTGGGTCTGGAACACAGTGACACCGCTAGCATACAGCGTGGGTCTGGAACACAGTGACACCGCTAGCGTACAGCCTGGGTCTGGAACACAGTCACACCGCTAGCGTACAGCGTGGGTCTGGAACACAGTCACACCATTAGTGTACAGCGTGGGTCTGGAACACAGTCACACCGCTAGCATACAGCGTGGGTCTGGAACACAGTCACACCGCTAGCATACAGCGTGGGTCTGGAACACAGTCACACCATTAGTGTACAGCGTGGGTCTGGAACACAGTCACACCGCTAGCGTACAGCGTGGGTCTGAAACACAGTGACACTGCGGGTCTGGAACACAATGACACCGCTAGCGTATAGCGTGGGTCTGGAACACAGTGACACCGCTAGCATACAGCGTGGGTCTGGAACACAGTCACACCATTAGTGTACAGCGTGGGTCTGGAACACAGTCACACCGCTAGCGTACAGCGTGGGTCTGAAACACAGTGACACTGCGGGTCTGGAACACAATGACACCGCTAGCGTATAGCGTGGGTCTGGAACACAGTGACACCGCTAGCATACAGCGTGGGTCTGGAACACAGTCACATCGCTAGCGTACAGCGTGGGTCTGGAACACAGTCACACCGCTAGCATACAGCGTGGGTCTGGAACACAGTCACATCGCTAGCGTACAGCGTGGGTCTGGAACACAGTCACACCGCTAGCGTACAGCGTGGGTCTGAAACACAGTGACACCGCGGGTCTGGAACACAGTGACACCGCTAGCATACAGCGTGGGTCTGGAACACAGTGACACCGCTAGCGTACAGCTTAGGTCTGGAACAGTGACACCGCTAGCGTACAGCGTGGGTCTGGAACACAGTGACACCACTAGCGTACAGCGTGGGTCTGGAACACAGTCACACAGCTAGCGTACAGAGTGGGTCTGGAACACAGTCACACTGCTAGCGTACAGCGTGGGTCTGGAACACAGTCACACCGCTAGCGTACAGCGTGGGTCTGGAACACAGTGACACCACTAGCGTACAGCGTGGGTCTGGAACCCAGTGACACCACTAGCGTACAGCGTGGGTCTGGAACACAGTCACACCGCTAGCGTACAGCGTGGGTCTGGAACACAGTCACACCGCTAGCGTACAGCGTGGGTCTGGAACACAGTCACACCGCTAGCGTACAGCGTGGGTCTGGAACACAGTCACACCACTAACGTATAGCTTCAGACTGGCCTGGAAAAACATACTCAGTCTCCTCTTCAAGCAAAACCACAAAACAAGACTCAAACAACTGTTCAACTGTTCGGTATCTGCCTGCAATCTGTACAACTAGCAGTGTGAATGAGGTCCGTCAGCCTTAGAGGGACCCGTTATAACTTGCAAACAAAAGGCTAGGGCCTCACCCGGCCCTCGTAATTACAAATCACAGGGCGCATTCAGAAGCAGCAGTGTTCCAAAGCCATTTAGCAAAGTAATGCTCCACGGAACATTCCGGGGCGGCAGTTACCCCGTCAGAGGGACAGCTCATCCAGTGGCCGCACTGAAAACACGCGTCCGTTCAATTGCTTCCAGACACCCGACCGCACGGCTCAAATGATCCGCAGTCGTTAAAAAGGGCTTTAAATTCAAAGCCAATGCGCTGCTTTCTCGTCCTCTCTCTCTCACGACAGTGCCGGTTGGTCTGTTTTCCAAGGGCCAAAACTGCTGGGCTTCACGGTTCTCCTTACTGATGACAGGGCCACTCTCGTTAATCACTCAACCAAACTCTTTCATAAAGAGTGCAGCAGAGTTTCAGTGTGTGATGAACAGCTATTTAAAAAAAACAAAACCTTTTAACAAATTGCATTGCCATGGCTGGCCTGAGGGCATTTAGATCTGTGGTAAGAAAATAGGCTACCCTTTTAAGTAACTCCAAAGCAGCTCGTACAGCAATGTTATGCCCAGGGTTGTAACTACATACATCACCTGATTAGTCTTCAAAAAACAGTTACTACTTTTTGGTTTGAACCATTTCCTATGGCACATTCAACTTGAGACTGCAGCACTCAAGACAGAACATGATATAGACTGATCTAAAGACAGAAGACAGGCATGATATAGACTGATCTAAAGACAGAAGACAGGCATGATATAGACTGATCTGAAAAAGAATACGGGCAGGATATAGACTACGCTGATCTAAAGACAGAAGACAGGCATGATATAGACTACGCTGACCTGAAGAAAGAAGACAGGCATGATATAGACTGATGTGTTTAGCACCAAAATGAATGCGTTTACACGTACACCATCTTGAACAGACTTAATGATCAAACATTAGCATGCTGGACCTCCTTGCCACATACACAAAGTAAATAAAACGTAATGCTTCTCTAGCTCAGGAAACGGGCCATCCCAATTACTTTAGTTAGCCCAGATGTGGCAGCCATAAACGGCAGTTTATTTCAGGGACATAAAGGAAAGAGAAATGTCACATGGTCATAAGAGACACTTGTCCTCTCCCAAGCCTAAGGCCAGACAGAACAACCGCACTGCCTTTTCACACAAGTTTGCTTTTCCAAAGTAAGCGTTTCTAATCAGACCCGAACACAACGATGCAGTTGTAAAATGCTGATTGGTTTTTACTCACTTAGCTTTTAAGGCCTAGACGATAACACTACTGGAGAAAAATACAGACAGCAAGCAGCGAATCAAAAAAGCTGAAAATTTAGGTTGTCCGTCAGCTGTTTTACAGCGTACATACAGCATTGTCCTGACCCAAAATCAGAACATCATCTTGGTTTCCACCTGACATCAAGTCTCATTGTCTATAGAGCAGGGTAGTAAGATATGAATGCTTTCACCAGCTCGAGCTCCATTGTCACAAATGTAATTGTATACCTTTTTTTTTTTTTTTTACAGAAAACCTCAGAAATATTATACTTTCTGGAAACTATTACAAGAATCCATTCATGGACATTTAATAGAAAAATGACAATGGTCAACACAAAGAATAAGACAATGGAAAAACAAAGGTCCTTCCTGCTATACATGTTTAAAGTCATGGGGGAAAAAACTAATTTTCTCTCTCTTTTTAAAGTTCATAACGTCTCAAAAGCATCTCTTTCCTTGTTAAACAGGAAAGAGAGAATGGACTATTGAGACATTCTGGACAACAAGTCAAGAGTTTAAGATGACAAACATGATAGGTTATTGTAAATTTTAAAAAGGCATTATTCATTATTTGGACATGAAGAATGCAATACTACACTTTCCTAAAAAATGTGTTAAGCTATGATGACTGGCAGAAATCTGCACGGTGAAAATGCCAACCGGCTGCTAGCATTGATATCTGCACATCTTTTTTAAGTGTTAAAAGCATGAAGGGACAAAATGTTCCACAAGAAAAGTGAATACTGGACGCATTACGCAGCATGAGTGTGTCGTATAGCACATGGCTTGCTCTCACTAGTTACTAGGAAATTGCAAATAAAATTCAACTTTACAACCCGGAGTTTACAGCGAAGTGAAGTCGTCATCTTAAATAGGGACTAGGGAGTCCACGAAAGCACGATCACGGGCAGATGACGCTAATTAGAACAAAACCTATTTTGTAGATTACGCATAAATGCGCAATATATTAGCAGTTTACAGGGGCCCTTGTTATCAGCCGGGTAGACACTGAGTAAGGGACACAGTAGGTTATTTCCATATATTTCCTAGTTTCCTAGTGCAGCAGGGTAAAAATCGGGACAAAATCCCAGCAAAGGAGCGAGTGGTGTAACTGTCCCGCCACCCTTTAACCGCTGGTTATAAGGTAGCTAACAGGAGTAGCAACATTTGAATAAATTTGATGGTTTTTTGAGGTCGCAGAGACAAGAGAACGGAGACCTGATTCAATCAACAATGTGGTCCGACAGAAATTCAAGAGTAGACTAATGCTTTTTATTTCTTTTTTGCAAACAAAGAGTAGTGTGAGCTTAATCGCTGAAATTAATTCGTGAAATTACTCTGTGAACAAAAACATTCATTTAAGGACTTGTTGAATGATTGGAAACAATAACAGTCATTTAATGTCTAAGGTTGATAGAACTGAAACAAAAATGAACTATTTTACAATGTAACGTGAGCGCTAATTGGACAAATAGCCATGCTAGCTAGCTATCTCTAACGTTGAGCTAGTTCTATCCACACGAGACGCTTAACTAGCTGACCAGTAACGTAAATGTACAGCCGCAGAGACAGGACGAGGAAAAGGAACTGCGTTACAAGTCAGGAAAAAACAAAACACAAAAACCAAATGAAAAAAAGCAAACTGGCAAGGTAGCCAGCTAACCGTTGGCACCTGGACTTAATTCGCGCGGTAGCTACTGTGACTACCGAACTACTTAGTCTAGCGTTCGCTACATAGGTAGCCTAATTTAAGTAGTCTCCAGCGTATTTATCCATTTTACGCTTCTGGATAATTACTGAGCGTTGCTGATTTTTTCCTAATTTAATCAGAGAAACAGTATAACATACATAACGTGCCACTGTTCACAGGGAAGAAGTTAACAACTATTTAAATAACTGTATGGCAATGCAGTGTTTATTTTTCCTGTGCTAGTTACTTTTAACTGTGCCATTAACATTTCTACCATGCTAACTAGCATGAGGGCTAGTTTAAGCTAAGGTCTGTGTGTACACCAGTTGAACTATTACCAAATCATCGTTCAGGTGAATCGACAGCATTCACTTTAAAAACGAATATTGCACCATGTATTAACAAAGTAGCTCAAATGGCAAATTGCATTATAATTGACTGCCACCTTAGGGCGAATATCAGCATAGTCATCTCTTTCACAGGTCTCCGTCTCATTCCCTAGTGCTGTTCATCCTCTTCATTTTTTCTCCAAGTTAAGCTCCACGCAACAGCAGTAACTAACAAGTTAATTCGCTTACTTGAGGGTAATTAACGGAGCAGCCCACTACCGTTATTTATGTTAGCTAACTGGCGAATATCAATAGTTTTATATTGCGACCATCATTAACTTTTTCTGAATGCCTGCTTCGATCTGTTTCTCAAGACAGCAGAGTAACAACATGAGCTAGCTGATACTAGCTATGGCAAATACTGGTACACAAGTATGCTGCCACATGTTTAGGCTTGCCAACAGTGTTATTTCCCCCCCCAAACGGGACGTTTACCTACAAGAAAAACACAAGAAGTTTCGATCTAGGCTGGTAAGTTTTAAATGCTTAATAGCGACCAAATAATTTAGTGAATCAACGCGGAGTAAAACTTAAGCAAACTATCATAGCTACCTTTTCAACTTTTATGCGTCCTCCTGCTCGGGAACGATGCGGCTCCAGTTGATGTTCCCCAATTCACTATTACAATTGCACTTTTCCCTCGATTTTTCGGCATAAAACAAAAGCGTCCTTCTCTATTAACCCATTGAGGTACCATGTGACCCTCCAATCCATGTCGGGGTACTAATACGAGGAGGACAAAGAAATATCCCAAAATCCCATTTCCTCCTCCCCCTATCTGCGCACCCACCCCCAGTTTGGGGCCCATATATTGAAACCTGAGATCGTGATCTGCGATTCGCGCTTGTGCCTGATGCAAGCTAGCAACGTCCTGACTCACTCTTCGCCGTTTTGTTGAGTTTTTTTTTTTTTTTTTGAATTTTGGACACGATCATTGTGTCGCCTCGTCATATTTGAAGTCATCAAATGTAACCGTGCACAGACGAGAAGTTTAACCGTATGAATTTCGCTGTAGCCTAGGCTACTTGACTTAAATGATCCTCTAATGAATTTAACGGATTCAATAAAACGTATCTGCTCGTTTTGTCAGCGTAGTCTTAATCTACGAATGATTAAATCTAATTTACAATTTCAGGTCCTAATTTTGTGTTTACCAGTAGCATAAGTATTGCATAGGCATCCCTGCTAGCCTAAACATGCACAGGGTAAAATGTGTTGCATCACTGCTTAAGTAAGTCTTGTCTGTGATTTGTGGACCAGATGGAATATAGCTACAGGTTATCCGCTGCTCTGTCCCTGGTAGAGTCTATTTCTAGCTCTAGAACCTGAAATGGTAATATTTCCGGGACATTCTCAGAATTCCGTTTTCTCATGAACTATAACAGCGTAATTATGTAGCCTTCTCAACATTTAGGGTATTTGTTGCAGAATTTTAGCTAAGTAACAAGGGTGTACATTTTATGGCCAACTGCAGGCTATTCGACACCCCATATATTAACCATTATTAGTGGTGGGATTATGAGAAACATCAACAGTTAACAAATATGTGCAGAAAGTACAGTCTATTGTACGAGTTTTTTTTTGCGACAAAATGTTTGCACTCCTTTCCCCAGAAGGTTATGAACGTTGACACAATGCATCCCGTTTTCCAGGTCTGTTTCTAATCTGTGAATGTGTGTACATTTCCGTGAAACTTAAATTTTTTATTTTATTTTATTTTTTTAAGTCTGTATAATTTTAATCAAATTGGCAGAAGTGGTGCATTGGTGAAAAGTTTGAAAAGACTAAAATGGTTCACATAATATGCCAATATTTGCATGGCAAGAAGAATACATTCTCTGTAAAAAAGAAAAAAAAAGGCTTAAAAACAACTGAGTAAAACAAGACTTGTTTTAAAAAAAAAAAAAAAAAAAGACTAATAATTTATTTTAAAAACACCAGCAGTACAAATATTCGTGGCTCACCTCCTTCCTTCCCCCTGTCCCTACTGCCAGACACTTAAATAGTTGAGCCAAGCAGTTGCACCTGGTTACAATCACATCAGATTAACAAATTAAACAATTAAATAATCAATTAAACAATAAATACACAATCAATTAAACAATTAACAAACTAGTGAAGGGCCACTCCTTCACATTCTCTAAGTTTTTAAAAAAAATTAAAAGTTACATTATTTGTTGCAATTGAATATATTGTAAAATGAGGAAAACTTGAAGGAAATATTGGCTTATGAGCGAGTTGCAGTATGATAAGAACAATAACTAATTTTTGTGTGTATGGTGGAATATCCTACATGTCCTTCTGCAGTAAATCGCCAGACAGTATGCAGCACTGAAACACATGCCTGTGCAGCTGCATCCGTGCTTGCAGAATCTGCAAGCTTCCCCTGAATTTCTTACAGAGGAACCCACAAAATACTTTAGGTTCCAGGTGTTTCCATTCGACCACAAAGTAAAACTAGGGTAAAACGATGTTTGCTTTTACCCGACTTAATTTTTGACAGTCAGAGAAGATGGTCAGCGAGAGAAGTCTTTTTATTTAGCCTTTTCTCTTTTTAATGTGTTTTAAATTGATATAGTGGACACCTTTCGTTAGAATTGAGTTGAGTCTTGTCAGTAGAACAAAATATTTCTTGTAGAATGCATTTTGGGGGGAAAAATTGTTTAGATAGACATCTGAATTTTTCATAACACAAATATATGATAGGTCTGTGAAGAAAAAAAAAACATTCAGGTGTTCACCATCTCTGCCATGTGCTTTGACTGCTAGCTGGTTTACATGTTGCCAGCTATGTCAAAAAAGTAATTAGAAGTTTACTGGGTTACTGCTCATGAACAGTAACATTTACAAGTTTCAATTTTCTCATGTATGAAATATAGGATGAAAAAGATTTTTTTTTTTAAATTAGAGAGTGCACAGGGAAAAGTGTTCAAATGTGACCACAACAGTATCTTTGGGTATAATTCTCTTCCTGCAGGAGCATGTTTAAATGTCTGCAGCAGTGGCACAAGCACATGGGAATGGAGAGAGAAAGCGCTTCAGAAGATGTGCAGAAGCCATTCTTCCCCTCGATGGTCTCTCTGGGCACGTGCAGAAACGCGTCCAGCTGCTCTGGCACGGCGAGGTGTGAGGTGCCCGCACACTTTCTGACATGAACGGAGACCGAGCAGCGCTTGTTTAAGTAGCGCAGAAACATTTCCTCTTCCTGTTCAAACGGCCGTTCGGAAGTTGTTGCTAGTTCAGTCTCCACAACACTTTCGTTGCAGGAATTTGGGGTGGGGAGGGGGGCGTTCTTTTGTTTTCCCATTTTATTTTTACCCTGGTGGTCTTGCTGTTTCACACATTGAGGGTGCCTCTGGAAAGCCTGACCGCAGGGCCACTTGAAAAGACGGGCTAAATACAATCTAGGGCATGAACCATGGCTGGCTCACAATCACTGTTACAAAACTCTGAGGCAAAAATAGAATTTCAGTATTAGTTGTTTGCCGATATTACTATTTACACCACCAAAACCTTATCGCACATTGCAGAATATGAGAAAAATAACCCCCTTGCACCCAATCTGGATTCCACTGTTTGGATTAGATAGCTGCATTTAGTGACAGAGGCACTTTTTATCAGGGAAAGTATAGCTAAATACTGTTCTGGAGAAATATTAAATGCATTTATTGTCGCAGAATCAGATAGAATATGTTCATTAGCCTTTGGATTGTTTTTAGAACGCAGCAGAAGACAAATCAGTTGAATCACAGTTGAAGTTCAAAAATGCCTCTCCAAATGAAGCAGAAAATCTGAGTGTCTCAAGGCATTCCTTTGAGCCGTATCAGACAGAAAGTTTGCGCGGTATACAGATGAGCTTCACCGTAAACTGCAGCCAGGTGCCTCATTTTGTGTCTAGTCAAAACGAATTGTCGCATTTTTCCAGTGTAACTGAATCCTGCAAAGCAAAATCCCTGGTTGCTATTACGTTAGCGATCGGCGTTGGGCATGCACTCTCATAAATGGCTTGGGTAGCTGTTTGGTACGATAAAAGAGGTCTGTGTTGAGTTTCAGGTTCTTTGTTCTCTGCTCCCTTGGTTGTTTTGCGGTGAAAATCTGATTGATCTGATCTTTGTTGCTTAAAGCCTGCTGGACGCACAAGTCCAGAGAATGAATAAACGTCCCTCCACACACTGATACTGTATTCTTTTACTTTTCTCCAGCACTCTGTTGTGATAAACACTCTGAATAATGAGGTGCACTTACATGAATGAATTTTAAGACTGTTTCATGTAACGAAATGCAGGTATGCTGACTAATCGCTGGCTTTTGCAGTATTGATGTAATGCTGGTAAAATGGTTCTGGTGTTTTCCTGTAGCTAAGTCAGGGAAAGAGACAGTCTTGATGTGAAAAGAGAAGTGTGTAAAAGGACAATCAGCTGAACCTCTGTGTACACGCGCACATGCACGTCCTCCCACGGTCTCTCTTCTGCTTGAGCTTCTCATTGCAGGACATTTTGCGCAACACACCCTGATTCCCATTAACCGCCAAAGGGTGGGAGTGGAATCAAAATGCTTATGCAAGTTCAGCATTACCTGACATTTTGGCTTCCTCGGCACCGAACGACTTTAACAGGGTAATGGAGTTGAACAACCACGAAGACTGTCTGCATGCAGGTGTCGTTTTAAAACGCATTTTCTATCCTAAATACTTTTTACACAATCCAGTCTGTATCAAGTTACTCCTGCTGGGATTAGGTGCTGAATTTGCTTTGTATTTCAGCATTTGCTAACTGTGGGTGTGAGTGTTCTGATGAAGTGCACTGCCAGACTGCACATCAGTCAAGTACCAGGAACCAAATAAAAAACAGGCATCTATGCTTGAGGAGAATTAGGTAATAAATGAATATTTTACTCAGCTGAAAAGTGTATGCGGTTAAAATGCACATTTAATGAAATTCATTAGGGAATAAGAAAATAAACATTAGTCACATTCATTTTCCTTTAGACAAGTTGTTGAAAATTCCCAAATACCAAGTACAGCATGGTAGAAATAAGTTTGTACCCATTTCTGTTTGGCCAGCAGTGTAATATAATAGGGAACCGCTAAGGAATTGGTCACAGGTTTGATTCCCGGATAGGACATTACAGCTGTACCCTTGAGCAAAGTACTTAACCTGCATTGCTTCAGGATATATCCAGCTGTATAATTGGATGCAGTGTAAATGCTATGTAAAAGTTGTGTAAGTCACTCTGGATAAGAGCGTCTGCTAAATGCCTGTAATGTGATGTAATGAACCTTTCATGAACTCTCATGCATATGATGTATGTGTGTATACGATAATAATATAAAGCACCCCCTCGCATGGCATTTTCTCCTCAGAATTCTTGCATCATGCCGTAGTCCCTCAGGATCAAATCTGGCTAATGTTCTACTGGCGTACCTTGAGTTGTTCCCATGCCAACAGAGCTCTGAGCCTGAAGCTCAGTGGGTGTTCGGATTGTCCCCAGCACACACCACGGAGAGACCCGTCCCTGCTCCCTGCTCTCTTTGTGTCACACGCATAATGAGCTCTGAAGAACTATTTGGCCGTCCTCTCTGAGGACCGACTCGGCTAGCTCTATAGCCGACTCATTTCTCTTGCTTGCTTTCGCTAGAAAATGTCGAAGGTGCGACAATTCCGGTCTCCAGCCTTTAAGGGGAAAAAGTTTCCGAGTCTGGCCGCGTCGTATCTACAGCCTCCCTTTCACTTCGGCTGGACAGGGCTTCCCGTCCGCGCTGAACGGAGCGGGAGCTGTTTACGCGCTCAGCTTGCGCTGAAGCACCTGCAAATATTGGCCGTAGGTTCGTTCCACATGCCATTAGAGGAGCTGCCGGCATTCCCCTCGTTGCTGAAGCAGTTCAATTCACCGTCCTGCAGGGAAGTCGAGCGAGGCACCAGGGGCAGTAATGCTTCCCACCTGCAGCCTTACGATTCCCCTCTGTGCTCAGCGCCGGGCTTTACAGCGCCTGTCTGGGGAGCAACCCGCCAGCATCGCTGCAGAATGCAAGCAACCAGCGGGACGGCTTTAGCTGTGATTCGCAGTGAATTTGCAGGCATTAGTCACTCGGTGATTTGTTTCTGCAGCTCACAAAGAGAAGCTATACGGTGATGTTTTACATCAAAGGAATGCCACACGTCTCTTACTAATAGCATAGTCAAAAAAAAAAGAAACAAATCTGAATTATACAAAACAGCTTGCAGTACAATAAGCAGAGCGTTAAAACTTGCCTGTGCAGTATGCTGCACTGAAAGTTGACAAAATAATAGTTTTTCTTACAATTTATGAATTGTTATAAAGAATATCTGCACCATAGGAATTGAACTCCTGATCAGTGATTTGCTGTTCAGAAGTGTGCGTGTGTTTCACGGAGTCCATGGGTGGAGGGATCCTCAGGTTGCTAAGGGGACAATGACCTGCCTGCAGTGCGGAGGATGGGGCATGACTGCGGGGGCAGGGGCAGTGGGGGGGGGGTTTCGGAATCCCGCTGGGGATGGCATGTGTCAGGGGGTGGGGGTTGGGTGGTAGTTTGGGGGGTTGGTAGGGGGGAGACCACCTTGTTCAGTACAATGGGAAAGGGGGGGTGGTGATGAAGCTCCAGTTTCACTTCAGCTCAAATAAAAGCTGTCCGTTTCACATGATGGAAAACGAGAACACACTTACTCAGCTCAGGGGGGGAACAGGACAGGAAACGGACGTGCGTTCCTCTGTTCCCCTATTCCGTGTAAATCACAGCTTTACCAAAAATAATCTTCATTGCACAAGGACAGTAGACTGAGGAGGGAAAAAAACAAAAAAAAAACAAGGTTTCCAATATTGTCTTTGTCAGCCATGATCTCTCTGCCACATATGGGCGTGTTTTGGGGGGGGGGGGTGGGGGTGGGTCGAGTGGGACGCAGGGGTGCTTACCCTTCTCCCTCAGGGGTGGTGGGGGGCTGGAGTTACCATGGGAACAGACAGCTTTCTGCCCGTGGCCTCTCCCTAAAAGTGAAACAGATGGTGGGAGGTGTGGGGTGCCTGGGATCGGGTGGAGCTGCGGGGTTACCAGTGTTCATGTTTCCATGTGAAAATACTTCCCTCCCAGTCCAGGGTACTGTACCAATATGTCACAGCATTCAAACTGCACATCTTATGCACTATGCATATGGTAAAAAGCAGCCAAATTAACAAAAAATATATTATTATTATTATTATTCTAATTTAATTTAGTAAAGTATTTTTCCTGAATGGCGCCTTCAATTTGTTTTTCATTAAAATCCTTTTTCTTAGTCTGTGTTATGTGACTGGGTTTTTATGTTTGTTATCTTTACGTACAATCGGCATGGAACACTCTTGCTGACTAATGGCGCTTCTCCACCGCCGTGCTGTGCCGGAATCCGTGCTCCCGCTTTGTTTTCTCCACTGCCACCTGACCCGTGCCGGGCCGCAGGTACCCGTGCCGATTTTAGCTCCTGCTCGGGGGTAGGGACCAAAGGTTTGAGTTTGCCTTTGATAATGGCCATCAATAATAGAATGTTTGATTTCATTTCATTATAAATTTAATTTTTGTATTTAGTTTAGACAAAAAAAGGTTAAGAAGCGTATGCTCAATTGTAACAAAATAAATAAATAAAATTATATTTCTTTCATGTCTATGACATATTCAGATATAGCCTAGACATTGAAACTATACTGAAAGGTGTCAGTTATGTAATGTTGTTGGTATGATGTCAATATGACTATCAACAGCTCTATTCACTCTCTATTTTTGCTGAGAACCACGCGTGAAAAATAGGCTCCATGCCGAAACGCTAGATGACGCGCTGCAGCAGCGAGGCTCGAGCCGCGCCTCAGCCGTGCGTCTCACGCAGGCTGTGTGGGCTGCTCTAACCTGCTAACATGGGCGCCGAAATGAGAAGCAAGAGGTTCCGTGACCGTCACACACACGCGAGGTAAGCGGTGTGGACCGGGCCTTAGCAGAAAAAGACGCTGCACCTAACGAAATGTTGTCAACAATTTCTCGTAATCTCTTGGAAAATACTATTATTATTGAGGACTTCTGGGCATAGCTAAGCCAAATGTTTGCTGATAGACCTATCTGACATCGTTCTCTGGAGCAAAACATAAGTGGATAGAACCTGATTTACTGTCTCTGTCTCTATCTACTGAACACAGATAAAGTGTCATCATTGCTATGTAAGTATTACTGCTCAAATATTTCGGTTATATACATTATTTATTAAATTGAGTGTCTTTAAATAAGTTAGTGGTATTATATAATGTGGATATTTCACACTAATGTTAGCGTTAGTTAGTCGTGTAATAGTTTTTGTGAAGCATGCAACAGTGATGACGAGAGTGTTGGAACATTGCCAAAAGTGGTGGTGGACGGTGAAAATTGTTTTCATATTGTCCCATCCCCATACAAGAAAACATATGAGAGTACGGAGTATAGAAATACATATGAGAGTTAATTATTAAACATTTAGGACGCTTACTCCGCTTTACTCCTCCCATGACTCCTCCTACCTTCACAGGTCTGTTGTGTATGGAGAAGCGCAACAGGGCAACCCGGCACGGGTAGGATACGAATGCTTGCCGTTCTGTACCGTGCCGTGCTGGTCAATGGGGAAGCGCCATATGTGTCAATAATGTTAGTCAGTCAATGAAAGCAGAGAGAGTTTTTAGATTAAATCTGGGTTTGGCATCATGTTGGCTAATTTTCACAAACGGATCTGAAGGGTCAGAGTTATTTGTGTCCAACTTAATGTGTTTGTGTGTGCGTTCTCCTCCTGGAATAGCTCTGTGGGTGAAAGGGCTTTTTGTGAGCCTGAGCTGGCTCCTGGAGCCACACCCTCTGGCCCCGGCTGAGTCATCAGCTCATGGACCCTCCTGCTATGTTACAGTTGAATTTCAGTTTTTAATGTTCCCGAAGTACTGTAAAATGTCTCTTTTCCTGAGTGAAACTTTAGGACTTGTACTTCTGTGGGGTCATGGACCTCTATGCGGTGTTTTCACCCACAGCTGTGTTGTGGATTGTCTGTGCACACTTTGTACTGAGATGATGCTGTGGATCAGTAGTGTTTCATAATCATCTTTATAAAATGCAAAGCATACATTTGATCCCTGAAAATGGTTACATCAAGTTGAACTGTTTTATCAACATCTTAACTATTTATTTGAAAGGAAATATGTTCAATGAATGTTATTAAATGTCATGTTTGAAAAAAAAGTTATTCCTGAATTGTTAGATGAGACAAACATTTCACTGTTTTGGGATTATTTGACTGTGGTTATAGATTTACATTGCGCAAATTAATCTGACCTGTAACATAATGGATGTAACTACACATTACAACATAGCATAGGGTTAAGTCTGGGAGTCCATAGTTTCATTCCAACGTTTTGCCAAATTTGTTGGAAAGAGACCAGGACACGGTGAACTCCATTCCTGGGGATCGTTACGACATGACTGCTTTGACCTGGCTATTTTTCACTTTTACTTTACGGTAGTGGCAGACAGTATATCACACTACGTAATGTCTGTGGTATTCATGATATTGGTTAGGTATCCATGTCGAGCCAATAAGGGTCCCTTGAAAGGTAACAGGCGTGTGTCTTCGGACGGCTGCGCTTGACTGACTCTCTGGTGAGCAGACACAGAGAAACAGGCACCAGGAGACAGCCCCCCTCTGGGGCTCCCTTCAAAGTCCAGGAAATGACCGACTCCACCTCACCTCCTCACTGTCCTCTTTGATGAGTACCATGTGTCCCCTCCCCCCCATCTCTACCCTCTAAACACACCTCTACCCCACCCCCACTTCCCCCCTCTAAACCCACCTCTACCCCTACCCTCAAAACACACCTTTACACCACCCCCATCTCCACCCTCTAAACACACCTCTACCCCACCCCCACCTCCACTCTATAAACACACCTCTTCTCCACCCCCACCTGCACTCTATAAACACACCTCTACCTCCACCCCCACCCTTAAAACACATCTCTACCCCACCCCACTTCCACACTCTAAACCCACCTCTACCTCCACCCCCACCCTCAAAACACACCTCTACCCAGCCCCCACATCCACCCTCAAAACACACCTATAATGCACCCCACCCTCTAAGTACATATCTACCTCTACCGCCCCCACCTCCACCCAAACAAGCCTCTACCCCCAGTGCCAAACAAACCTGTTCCTAGAGGGTTTTCACTCCATTCTCTAGTTTTTCACTCCAATTCTAACAAAGCACATCTCATCCAACTGCTAGAGATCTCCCCAAGCTGCTAATTAGTGGAATCAGGTGTGCCAAATTACAGTTGAAATGAAAAACCTACCAGATGGTAGATCTCCAGGAACAGAGTTGGATACCACTAATGTAAACACACCTCTATCCCCACCCCATCTCCACCCTCTAAACACACCTCTACCACACCCCACCTCCACCCTCTACACCCTTGTATGTGTGTCACACTGAATGATTTCAGATCTTTAGATAAAATCACTTATTTAATGACAAAAGTTACCAAACGCCCTTATCACCCATGTGAAATAGTAATTTCCTCCTTAGTTACTTAGTCAGCCAATTAACCTAATTTAATTAATATTTATATTTATATAATTTATATTATTTAATTTCAGCTGATTGAATACAGCCAGGCTTGTTTTCTGCCCTGTTAGATCAATACTACACTCATATTGAACCTGTAGATGTCTGGTCGTCCGTCCATGACTTGAAGCTGAAGTGTAATTGCGTTATACAGCAAAACAATGATCCAAAACACAAAAGCAAGCCCACGTCTGAATGGCTAGTTTGGAGTGGCCTAGTCAAAGTCATGACTTAGCCAAAAGAGATGTTGTATTAGTACCTGACACAAACTTCATACTCGAAAACCTATCAATTTGTCTGCAAAGAAGAGTGAGCTAAAATTTCTCCACAGCGATGTGAAAGACTGATATAAAATTATAGGAAACATTTGCTTGCAGTTATTGCAGCTAAAGGTGGTGAAACCAGTTATTAAGTTTAAGTTTCACATGGGTGATATGGATATTTAATGGCTTTTTTCTTAAATTAATTAAATAATAATTTTTAAAAAATGTGTTTTGTGTTTACTCGGGTTCCCTTTGTCTAATATTACATTTTTTCCAAGATCTGAAATTATTCAGTAAGATAAATATGCAATAATACAAGAAATCAGGAAGGGGCAAATACTTTTTTTCATCTTTTTTTCACTTTTTTTCACACAATTATGCCAAATTTAAACTGGGTGTTCAGTGTTTGCTAGTTAACAGTTATCTTAAACTTTGGTCTTGTATTTTCTCCTTCACGGTTTGTTTAACATTTAACCCTGTACATTTAACCCTCAGTAGGTTAACACTGGTTTTTGCACACACACCCACACACACACGCACACATATGTGTGCGTGTGTGTGTGTATGTGTGTGTGTACTTAGCACTACAATGGACTGACAAACGGTCCAGGGTGTATTCCTGCCTCAATGCCCAATGCATGCTGGGACAGGCTCCAGCACCTCCTGCAACACTGGCCAGGAATAAGCGGGCATAGATATTGGATGGATGGATATATGTACTTAGTTCGTTTCAGAAAGTATCATGATAAAAATATTTTGTTTTTATTAGGATTAAAGTTAATTGACTCTTATCAACAGGGAGGACGATAGTGTTATTGACTCCAGATCAACAAGAATTTGAGGGAATTACAGGGTAAGGTTGGAATGGCAGGTATGCCATCCACCAAGCTACACCTTGACGGGGCATGCCCCATACCTATACAGCACCGATAGTTTGGCACTTTTCAGGGTTTCCTACAGAAATCACCGGAATGACCACAGACTCTCAGCCCTAAAGAACATTCACTTTTATACCTTCTGCCTATATGGAAACACACAGAATTCAGATATAACTTCACAGGTTCACACAATAAAGCCCCAATCTTGGGTTATTTTGCATTTTCTCCTTCTTCCTGCTAATTTCATAATCACAAATTCCCCAGTCACACAATCAGTAATTCTCCTCATTGGACATTTAGCTACATCTGCCAATAACGACATCTGATCAAAGTCTAAATGGGCAGTTGACTGTCAGCAGATTATGATTGACACCACAGTCCCCCAATCCCTGTTTAGAAATGGTTGCTGATCTTCTCCAACATCTGGGTCCAACACTGTCTGCAACATCATTGTAGCTGATAGCGGAAAAAACTACAAGTTACAAAACTTCTTCTGGACGTGTTGATGGGTAATGTGCAAAATCGTGGTGATTTGAATGTTACTGTGAACATCTGGGGGGGGGGTATTTTTATTCCGTTCCCCAAGCAAAGACAAATTAGCAAGTGTCTTTTGTGGTTAAAGCTTTGTGGACAACCACACTCACAGCTTAATGTCAATACGTGTAACTCGAGTACCAGCAAACATCGTCGGTTATCAGACACGTCGGGTGTGTTCATGCGGGCTACATCTCTCCTGGCTGGAGTAGAACTCTCTGCTCCCCGACGATGTCACCAGTTCAAACCCTGTAAATGTTTGTGATGATCCCCAGCTGTCCCAGAATGCCTCACTGCTCCCTTTCTGCAAGGGCTTCTGCACAGTTCCTGCTTTGACAGCCAGTGAAAATTGCCTTTTTGGTGTGGACCCCTGTCTGACTGACTGAGCCAAGCAGAGGTCATCCTTGCTGGCCCCCATTTTGTAATGTGTGAGGATTCTCAGGTGATCTTCCGCTGACTAGCGATGACTGCAATAGAATACACTCTTTTGAACAGAGGGAGATAGGCATGCTGTCAAAGACTCAGAAACAAAGAGAGCTCATCAGAAACGTTTGCAGAATTCCTGAGGTTTTACTTTTCTGAGAAACCCAAAACAGTCGCAGTCAGAGACTGACACGTCACAGGCTATTCCTGGGCTGAATTCTGTGCATTATAATTACAGAAATACCTGTGGTGTGTTAAATACACAGTAGCACAGCTCCAGGGCTCTCATACTGCTACTGCTAGGCTAAACACATAAAAGCAGGACAGGACGTGGTCGTGTGTGTTAGCATGTCACAGCTAGCTTAATGTACAATTTACACTCCCGTCATTCAACTTCAAAAGTACACTTCACATGGCATTCTTTATGAAGTGAAGACAGCTTGTCCTTTGTTTTCCAGATCTTTGTCAACACAGAGTTTATGCAATTAGTCTTTTTCAGCTAAAGAGAAAAAGATAATGGAGGTGAATTAGCACTATTGACATTAGACGTAGGCTTCCGAAGTAGACCCAGTTTTTAGCAGAAGTATGTGATTTTCAAAGCTTTTTCAAAGGCAGGCATTTAAAATATTTTGAAAAATGAAGGCAACACTGTCAAACATTCTAAAAAAAAAAACCAAAAGTGAAGCTGAACTTCAGGAATCCATCCAAGAGGAGATGTAGGAAACTACATGTAACTGCGTATCACATTGCAAAACATGAAATATGTATCCCTCAGAACACTTCAGTTAGACAGAGAGCACTGTTCTCCATGTCTGTACATCTCTGCTTACAACACAATCATTTGGCATGTGCCAGATTTTAGATTGTAATGTAATGTAATGAGGGGCTTGCACCAACCTGAACCTGTTGGAGCTCCATAAAAGCACCCTCCCCGCCTCCACCACTGTAATCTCTGCCTCCTGCTCAGCTGGGACTCCTGCTCATCTGCAGGAGGAGAACCGCACCAGGTGTGTGCAAACATGCCGATAAACATAACTAAGGAAAGGACAGACCCTTTGACCTTCCTGTCCATAACTCTTGTCGCACTTGGAGTTCTCAGACACATGGACGATGGCATTTCAGTTCTTTTGTGTGAGGGGACAATGTACCCCCTTCTGCAGCTTTGGCTGTTTTAACATGACAAAGAGTCCCAGCTGGATGTAAACGGCGCTCCACTCAGGAACCCCCCAGTCCAACTTTGTCGACACCTTGACGGCTAGACGTGCCCCCCCCCCCAAACCAAACCCCCCCCCGAGCCGGATGGTCCATAAATATCCGCTTCAGTTCTCAGCCCTTTGTTCCCCCTTATTCACCACCAGCACTTCACCGTTGTGGAGGTCGTTCTCGGTTTCAAGGTGAACCGTTTAAGTTGTACGGTTAAGACATCGCTGCTGTGTGCTGAACTGCGTCTTCTGAGGACTGCCCAAGATGCGTGATACTAGATACGATTTTCTTTTAGCTATCAGTATTACGGGCTAGTTTTAAAAAGCAGCTGACGCTGCTCCCCAGGCTGGCGTGCAATTTGTTCCCATATTAAATAACCTTCCTTATTCAGGGCCATCAACCCATGAATGGCGGCTGTCAGGCGTAAAGCTGTAAAGAGATTGAAAGCTGCGAGCCCGTAAAGAATTTCGCATGTGCCGTTTATTGCACTCTTCTGGCATTCGCTCTATTGTGACAGAGTGAGGAGGGCCTTCTGAAGTCTGTCGGCATGCATCTGTTCGGCTGTTTGCACCTCATCGTAAACTTTTACCCCCGTCCTGCCAATGGGCCGGGCCAGAACAGAAGGATGGGTGGGGGGGGGGGGACACGCGGCCAACGGTGCGAGTCTCTTGAACTCTGACCTCTCCTGCCAGATAGAGCTCCTCTCCGGTCTTTCCCATTGACCATCACATCAGAAAACCTCTTGTACTCATTGGTCGACCTCTCTTAAGCAGGTTGAGCTTTTTTTTTTTTTAAAGTGAGTTTTTACCGTTGCAACTGAGATCAAACTGTCATCTGGATGTAAAGCTGCAAATCTTTGTGGAATGTTCGTAATCCTTCAACCCAGAAGACCCGTCCCCGGAAAACAAGCTTTCTATTTGACCGCTCTCGCCCCTAATAAACGCTGAGCTGGAAGATGAGGTTGCGTGTGCTCGTGACTCGGTCAGATCCGCCCTGCGGTGTCTCGGGCCCGCTGTGTGGTTCCGGTGAGAGGACACCCTCTGATCTGCCGCGGTCCTCCTCCTCCTGTTTGCTCTGCACACTCCACTGCCCGGGCGCTCAGTCCAGCCTGCGCAGCCGAGCTCGCTTCAGTACCCCAGTGCTGGGGCAGGGGGAGCCTCCCACACTCTGGCCTTTCTGACACGGAGAGGAGGCGCAGGATGGGCCTCTGAAACGAGCCAGAGCTGAATCCCAAAGCTGGGTCATCAGGACCTGACCACTCAATGTGTTAGAGCTCGGTGTGTTAGGGCTCAGTGTGTTAGAGCTCAGTGTGTTAGGGCTCAATGTGTTAGGGCTCAGTGTGTTAGGGCTCAATGTTAGAGCTCAGTGTGTTAGGGCTCAGTGTGTTAGGGCTCAGTGTGTTAGGGCTCAGTGTGTTAGGGCTCAGTGTGTTAGGGCTCAGTGTGTTAGGGCTCAATGTGTTAGGGCTCAGTGTGTTAGGGCTCAGTGTGTTAGGGCTCAGTGTGTTAGGGCTCAATGTGTTAGGGCTCAGTGTGTTAGGGCTCAATGTTAGAGCTCAGTGTGTTAGGGCTCAATGTGTTAGGGCTCAGTGTGTTAGGGCTCAATGTGTTAGGGCTCAGTGTGTTAGGGCTCAATGTGTTAGGGCTCAGTGTGTTAGGGCTCAATGTGGTAGGGCTCAGTGTGTTAGGGCTCAGTGTGTTAGGGCTCAATGTGGTAGGGCTCAGTGTGTTAGGGCTCAGTGTGTTAGGGCTCAATGTTAGAGCTCGGTGTGTTAGGGCTCAGTGTGTTAGGGCTCAGTGTGTTAGGGCTCAATGTGGTAGGGCTCAATGTGTTAGAGCTCGGTGTGTTAGGGCTCAGTGTGTTAGGGCTCAATGTTAGAGCTCAGTGTGTTAGGGCTCAACGTGTTAGGGCTCAATGTGTTAGGGCTCAGTGTGTTAGGGCTCAATGTTAGGGCTCAGTGTGTTAGGGCTCAATGTGGTAGGGCTCAATGTGTTAGGGCTCAATGTGTTAGGGCTCAGTGTGTTAGGGCTCAGTGTGTTAGGGCTCAGTGTGTTAGGGCTCAGTGTTAGAGCTCAATGTGTTAGGGCTCAGTGTGTTAGGGCTCAGTGTTAGAGCTCAATGTGTTAGGGCTCAGTGTGTTAGGGCTCAATGTGTTAGGGCTCAATGTGTTAAGGCTCAGTGTGTTAGGGCTCAGTGTGTTAGGGCTCAGTGTGTTAGGGCTCAGTGTGTTAGGGCTCAGTGTTAGAGCTCAATGTGTTAGGGCTCAGTGTGTTAGGGCTCATGTGTTAGGGCTCAGTGTGTTAGGGCTCAATGTTAGGGCTCAGTGTGTTAGGGCTCAATGTGTTAGAGCTCAGTGTGTTAGAGCTCAGTGTGTTAGGGCTCAGTGTGTTAGGGCTCAGTGTGTTAGGGCTCAGTGTGTTAGGGCTCAATGTTAGGGCTCAATGTGTTAGGGCTCAGTGTGTTAGGGCTCAGTGTGTTAGAGCTCAGTGTGTTAGGGCTCAGTGTGTTAGGGCTCATGTGTTAGGCTCAGTGTGTTAGGGCTCAATGTTTAGAGGCTCAGTGTGTTAGGGCTCATGTGTTAGGGCTCATGTGTTAGGGCTTGTGTAGGAGCTCATTTGGCTCAATGTGTTAGGACTCATGATGGTAGGGCTCAAGTGAGCTCAAGTGAGTGATGTGTCAATCACTGGCTTCCACACTGAGAAGCACATGGAGCAATGCAGGTTGGACTTTCACTTCATACCCAACTCCTCATTTCTATTTTTGTGAAAAATAGATGAAGATTTGGAAGCATCAGACAGAATACTGAGAAACCTCCTGAGCTACACAACAAAAAATGTGAAAAATTAATAAAAGTTCTTCCAACAGGATAGCCAAGTCCAGTGCATAACCAGAACTACATAGCGGTAATTACATGAGTTCTATTTTTAAATGAAAGCATGACCTCGAATTAATTTTTAAAATGGATCTGAGGGCTTTGATCTTCCCACAGACACAGTGGGAGAAGAGGTCTGGTAAATATGTCCCTCCCAAATGAAGCTAAGGTTAAGAATAAAGCAGCAGTCCATTCCTGCATCCGTTAGTGGTTCTGACGCACCGGGGCCTTTCTGAGCTGCATACAGTGCCTTACGCAGCAGTAAGTACCACAGGCCTGACTGCTGCCTCGTTGAAAAAACGGAGCGAATTCTGCGGGACTCTCCAGTTACAGGGACCAGGAACGATAGGTGAGTGCTGTCAAGGGCACAGATGCAATCCAAACAAATAAGTGGGATTTCGGCTAAAGGAGCTTTCAACCTGCGCCAAAACTTTGATCAAGTTTCATTCCACCAGAGAAAGGAAAGACGTGGTCTCAGAGTTCAGAGTTTTCCTTCTCCTGTGTTGTTTTTTTCCCCCCTTCAAGTCAGTGCAGCATGGAGCCCACAAGGAAAACACCTCCTCTACAAGTCAAATTTCATTCACAGCACTTAAGACCCCATTGTGCCGTCGGATTATTATGGAGGAATATAGTATAATAAGCAATAAATGGGCCTCCTGCTTTGACAATACTTCACCAAGTAGTGAGACACGTTAAACTGCATTCTCAGCTCGTGCTCTGGGCTTATTCTTACAGTCCGTTCTAACTGTCCTCTCGCGCGTCTCTGCACTGTAACGGATCTACACTGGCAGGCCTGGGAAAGAGATCTGAATCTCTCTGTGGCCGCGACGGCAGAGCTGCCTTTTATCGCAGATCAAGGCGGGGGGACGCAAGTCTGCGCACGCAGCCCTCGCCGCCGCCGCTTTCATCCCCCGAGCTGGCGGCCAGGAGCGATGTTTCGGTTACCCAGACGCGCCGTCTCACGGCACACGCGGGCCCGTCCCTGCGCCGCCAGCGCAGCTGCAGCTCTCCAGATCGGGGGAAGAGATTAGGGACCTGGAGCTTCACCTTCGCGCACGCTCGCAGGAGCTGCGCTGTGAACGTCGCTCGCCGCTTCCCGTTCGCTGTGCGCTGGGCTCTGCAGATGTTCGCCTTACTGACAGCTCTCTTTCAGCGCTTGCCACGGACTTACTCAAATAGTGTCGCAATGCCCCTGCTAAGATGCGCGCACCTCGAAGATGCCTTGGGCGTCACCGCGGTTGACGAACAGAAAGCCTTTGTTGGAGATTGCACTTGTTTTTTTGTGCGTCTGAGTCACACGTGCTGTGCTGAGAGGCACGTGAACGGTGTTGTTGGAATCCCCGAAGGAACGCCGCGGAAGAATCTGCCTCCGCAGCGCTCGGACGCTTGACCTCTGACCTCCTGAGTCAGCGATTCCAAAAACCTCCTAAAAACACGCGTTTGTGTGCAGATGTGCATTTATCATTTTTGTTCCATTTGAAGATGCAGTACAAAGTCATTAAAGAAAGAATTTGAAAGAAGAAATCCCAGCACACTTACAATTACGCTGACCACGGTTGTGAGTGTTGGCTCAAGGAGGACCCAGAAGGCCATGCTAAACAGCACTTATTAACCCTTGTGTTCAGTTTGGGTCAAACTAAACAATTAGTACATTTTAGTAAAATAGGAATGATTCTTTAGAGTGACTGAACCAGGGTAAATTTGGTTCTTGTTTTGTATTTTCATTTACCGTTCATCGTCTGTATTTGCCTTGTCTTTTTGCCTATATTGTTTCTTTGAATATAACAAAAAACATGAAAAATGTGAGTTCAAAACAATAAATATCAATACGGCATGATTGTTGTTTCAGTTTAATTCACAGACACAATTTACATAGATTTATAAACGCCATGCCTTCAATATAGTGGATTCGTTAAATAAATAAATAAATAAATAAATAAATAAATAAATAAATAAATAAATAAATAAATAAATAAATGACATTGGAATTGTTAAATGTGGTCTAGCAAAGGTAAATGGCAACCATTAACCATATATAGTTTAATCTGATTGGAATTGAGATGATAATATATATTGAGCAGTGCTGCCCAACATTGTTCCTGAAGGTCTATCATCTTGTAGGCTTTCATTTCAACTAATTTGGCACATCTGATTCTATTATTTGATTCTAGCATTTCAATGAGGATCTCTAGCTGTTGAATGAGGTGTGGTTTTTTAGGGTTGGAATGAAAACTTGCAGGATGGTAGAGCTCCAGGAACAGGGTTGGGCATTCCTGATATGGAGTATTTTTGCAGTTTTTATTTTAGTATTGCTTTAAAATACCAATAATTTCCTGGGTATATTTAACCCTGACTAACAGTTTCACTGATGCTGATAAGTGAACAAAAGACAAGTGTTAAAAATACTCCATATTTTTCTAGGTCTGAGCTGTTAGACACAGCTCAGCAATGCTAGACTACTGCCCCAGGGCAAGACCTGAAATTTAGGAATGGAAAAATTGGTGTCACCACATTATTTAGCCTCAAGTCAAAACTACAACAACACAACTATTGTAAAACTTCCATATGATCAACATTCTGGTAAAAAATGTAATAATGTATAACATTATTATTATTATTATTATCGTAATTTACACAATTCTTCATACTTGGGTCAGAAGTCACTATGTAATTTCTAATTAATCAAAATGACAAAATACAATATTTTAAAAGGTAAAACCATCCGTTTGGCCAACAATAAACTCTATCCCCACAGTCACTTATTCGGTTTTCTGTCGCAGAACAGCGGTAAACTGATTTTAGAGAAGGATAGTTTTAGGAACTGACCTTTTTCTTTTTTTTTTTTTACAGTTTCCTTTTGCTAAATTGAGCCTTTCCAGGGACGGCCCTTGGTATTGCTAAAGACAGGATTATGTAAAATGGACTACCATCAGTCACCTCAAACTCAAATCCACATAAAACCTTATGGTCCAATGTATCTGTTTGTTTTCTCGTGTTTATTATTACCTAAAGTATGCAACGAATTAGCGTGCGGTTTTGCGGCCAATTAACATAATGAAGGGGTTAGTAAGCAGGGTTTTTACTGCTGCTCAATCAGTGTGCTGCCTAGTTTGATTCCAGATGTATGCTAGCTTTGGCAGGCATACAACAGCCAGGGATCCAGGCCTGCCACAGCACAGCTGCCACACTGGAATGGAGTCTCAGTTCCAGAGGTGGGCGGCAGTGTAGCATAATGGATAAGGAACTGGGCTTGTAACCAAAAGGTCATAGGTTCATAGGTTTAATTCCTGGGTAGGACACTGCCGTTGTACCCTTGAGCAAGGTACTTAACCTGTATTGCTTCAGTACATATCCAGCTGTATGAATGGATACAATGTAAAATGGCATGTAAAAGTTGGGTAAGTCGCTCTGGATAAGAGTGTCTGCTAAATGCCTGTAATGTAAAGAGGTGAAGCTGAGAGCTATACCAGGCAACAGAGGCATATACGTTTCCTGTCTGAATGGAGAGCCAGTTCTCCAGTCAGACATATTTCTGTGGTACAGAGACTTATATAAGTGATATTTAGCGCACAGCTGCTGAACACAAGAAATAAATGTGTACCATCTCTCTTGGGGAAACAAAGCGCTGAGTCTTCCATTTCAACAGCTTGGAAAATATCTCTCAGCTTTGCGTGACAGGAAGTGACATCGCATGTCTGACTGAGAAGCACAGGATCAGGAGGAAATGTCAAGATGTTGTAACACAGCATCGAAGAAATTATTTTTTAGAATCCACAAAAACAAGAAGAGATTCAAATTGAGCTTTAGCCATCTATATGTCCTGTATTGAAAAACAGTACTATCAGTAGGTACCAGTTTAGAAGGTGAATTCTATAACCCATCACAAATATGTATAAAAACAGCAGTCTCTAAGAAATGATAATTACTGCCTTCTCTGTGCTCATGCCCCTCCTCCCGTCAATCCCTTACAAGTGTTTTTCTGTTTCCTGTCAGCATTTCCAGACGTTTGATCAGCTAAGTCCTGTCCTTAAAACACAACTTCACATTTTAATAATCTATAATCTAATGTACTGTATGAATAGGCAATGTAAGACATCACAGCCATGAGAAACAAAATTTTTTAGGACCAGTGTTTGAAGTCAATTAATTTCAATTCTGTCAAATCAGGAAATTAACTGGGTTTCAATTTATTGATGAAAAAATCCTCATAGAACATCTTGGTCATTTTTCAATTTACTGAACTGTGCTGAATTTAGATTTAATTGACCACAAAATGTCTAATAATGCAGGACTCATATATCGCATTACATATCCATGACAGGTGTTACGGCCCTGGGACGTAACAACAGGTGCTACAGAAAATGTGAAAAGCTTGCAGTTGAATATCAGATGGTAAAACATGCTCAACTGCAGCTTTTATCATTAAGCAGTTATAACTATAGCGTACAGTACAGTTTTATAGTATGACTTTGAGTACAGTTTTACAGTATGACCATGAGTCCAGTTTTACAGTATGGCCATGAGTACAGTTTTACAGTATGACCATGAGTACAGTTTTACACTATGACTTTGAGTACAGTTTTACAGAATGACCATGAGTACAGTTTTACAGTATGACTTTGAGTATAGTTTTACAGAATGACCATGAGTACAGTTTTACAGCATGACTTTGAGTACAGTTATACAGCATGACTTTGAGTACAGTTTTACAGAATGACCATGAGTACAGTTTTACAGCATGATTTTGAGTAGTTATACAGCATGACTTTGAGTACAGTTTTACAGTATGACTTTGAGTACAGTTTTACAGGATGATCATGAGTACAGTGTTACAGTATGACTTTGCGTACAGTTTTACAGTTTGACTTTGAGTACAGTTATACAGCATGTCCACAGGTACAATTTTACAACTGTTTTATTGCAGAGTCCCTCTTCTGGAACATACATGGGCTTTTTTCTTTCATAAACTTACGTGGCAGCTTGTAAGTCAGAACAAAGTGTAACTCAGATTTTCTGTGGAATCAGCTGCACAACTTGACTAAATTTGAGGTTGGGAAATACAAATAAAATTGCGTAACCAGCGTAACCTTGGTACACCATGGATTTCAGCTGACACATTGTCTGTTCAGAGATAGCTTCACAAGGAACATATATATCATATTCATGTTTATGCCATTAAAACATAAAAATACTGGAGAAACAGACTGAGTAACCTGTTTTGACTTCTAGCCAACTATTGAAGAGAGATTTGTGAAAATAGGCTGTTACTTAACCAATTTATGGCCTTTCTCTCTCTGGATATTTACCAAACTGCACTCTGGGGTCCACATTAAACCTCATTGCTCTGTTCCTTCCAGATGCCCCCCCCCCCTCCTGTTAAGGACTGAAACAATAGAGGTGATTGTGAGGGAAACTCGAGAGGCTTTATTTGGGGGGGGGGGGGCAGTCTGACTTTCACATGGAAGCATCAGTGACAATCACGGCGAATTTGAGGAGGTACATGAACAGGACCAGATACAAGGGAGGGTGGGGTGAAGGGGGGTGGGGGGGGGTGGGTATTCACAAAAGCCTGAGGCTCTCATCATCAATGATAAGGATAGTAACTTGGCTCTTCAGACAGAAGAAGGTTTTCTGTTTCAATCCTTGGTTGTGCGTCACAAAGCAGAAGACAAACAAAATATGGGCATTGTAGTTGCATTAGGTTACAGTCTCCACCACAGCCTTCTGCCAGTTCACTCAACGCTTGACAGTCCAGGACGTCGGTGGATGTGTGTGGTGGTGGAGCCCTGGAGAGAATTCAAAAGGAAACAAACCTTCACATTAAAGGGGTAGTTCACTTTCTGGAGTTTTTAAAAAATATATTACATCAGTTGAAATGCATGTTTTCAATGGGCCCAGACAGTTGTGTTGTGCCATGAAGGATATTTTAGACACTTTCCAGAAGTTTCCGCTGACATGCCGGCTTTCATATGGGTGGGAAAGCGGCATTGCTATGGGCCATGGTTTAAAGCAAGCTATAAATATGAACACATTTATTTAGTGGTGTTTATTCACATTATTGCTATTGTTATAATTAACCCATAATTAATAATGACATATCTGACAGCTGTTATCCATTGTGCAATAATTACCTGGTTAGAACATGTACACCAAGTCAGACGCAATGTTAGCCAGAAAGCTAAATTTAACCAGTTCATTCATTCATTCTGTTCATTCAAGAGGACTTCAGATCCCTGCTAATATGCTCCTAACTTCTGGCTAGCTAGCAAGTGAACAAACTTGGAAAAATACGAAACGCTGCTACTAATAGACAATATAAAAGCACTGTGCGTAATGGGATTTTTAGGTTTATAGACTCAGACTTTGTTGTAGCTGACTGTAAATATCTATTTCAGCCTTCGAACTTCCTCCCTGTGGCACTGCTGCAACCACCCCTCCGTCTGGCGAACCGGTTCCACACCTGATCAAATGATCGCTTTTATTTTGTTTCATTTTTTGAGGGGGTGGATGACCGATGTGGGTTATGAGGGGATATGGAATACCCATTGTGATGTGAAAAACAATGACTGGACCAAATGTCTTTAAGGTAATTATTGGCGGGGATACTCCCAGAATATTGGTGGGGACATGTACCACCTGACCCTCCATAAATCTAAGCCAACAGTATCGTGCTTATTCAACTTATTCCAAGCTCCAACCACAATAGAAAAAAATAGAACAGTGAGCAGGACTAGAACTCTTTGTTTCCTTTGTTTTCCTGAGTAAAGAATCTAATCTTCCAGACTAAGATTTCAGGCCTGGAGACGAAACCCAATAGGGCAGACATTGTTCAGTTCCTTCATATTCAACCAGGTCCTGCTTTACAAAATGGGCCTGCTGTTTATAAGTATAACCCCTTAACTCCTGGGTTCAGTCAATACTACCCCTAAATTGTGGTAAATCGCCTGTCAATGTCCATGAATATAGGAGGGAAAGTTACGGAAGTGAAAAGATAATATCTCTTGGTATCACATCACCCTCACTAATGTGACAAATTAGATGTTTCTATTTTTGGAAAACCATTACTATAGATAAAAATGAATTCTTACTGGATACACCAGGGGCAATCAGTTTATTTATTTGAGGGGATGCATAAAATCTCTGATGATTTACTGTAATAAGGTTCAAAAACCACAAAGCACCCTGTTCGTACGCATACATATGCTTCCTTCAGAGAGTGAATGGAGGACTTCCAGTGACCTGAAACCTGAGAGAGTAAACAGGTAGAGCCCCTGCAGCTGCAGCCACAACAGTCCCTGCAGAGGGAAGGATGTCTCCGCCCACGAGAGAGTGGAAAGCTCTGAATATTTCACCCGTTAGATCTGTTGTAGCACTGGTTCAAGGCAACCTGTCTGCTGGGCTGTTTATTTTCTGAAGGAGTGTTTGGATGAGGCCAGATAGGCCGACTGCCTGGCCACAGACGGGCCTTGGAGGTGAGGTGCATTGTGGGAGACAGCAGGACTCTACTGAGGGCCCAGGATCAGGTAGATTTCCAGGGAAAATACAACAGCCTTTTTCTTTGGGACTGTCTAGGGTGCCATGGAGACTTGGTATTTGTGTTGGAACCATGCCTGTAATTGATAGGGGCCCTGGTCGTAGACAGACCCCAAGCTCTTTCTCTCTCTCTCGCTCTCTGTATCCGTTTCTTTCTCTCCTCCCTTTCTGGATCGCTGTCTCTTTTTCTCACTCTCACTCTTTCTTTCTCACATTCTATGGCTCTTGCTCTCTCCCCCTCTCCTTCTTTCCCTCCCTCCTTCTCTCTCTTTTTTATAATGATTGGCCGGCTTCCTCCAAGAGTACGTCTGCATACCAGGACCATGTGACAGCAGCCAGGAAGGTGTACCTTTACCATTTATGTATCCTGCACTTTCAACATCCTTACCACTTCCAGATTCTCTGGTATTCTATTACATCCCTCCATGTCAAACTTCATGTCTTTCTTATCCCTGCTCATTTTAATGATGCTAATTTGTCATGCATGGCCTTCCTGGCATTACAGCCTATTCAAGCTCACATGAAGAAGATTCCTTCTGCGAGTTACAGAGCAGGGCAGCGCACTCGGGGGGTCCATCAGGAGAGCAGACTCCATGGGGTGAATTATCTCCCCCTGAACCAGATAAGAAGGAATAGCTGAAAAGCTTCGTCAGGAATTGGAGCAGGTTATCTGAATATTATTTATTGCCCAGCCAGTGTGGCAGCTCTTTCCTGTTCCTATGCTATTTAGCAACCATCTTTCTCACGTGATTTACAAGGCCCGTCCTGCGGGCGTGGGAGATGGCAGCCTCCTCTCGAGCTGGGGCCTGTCCACATTGAGCAACATCTGTTGCGTATCGTGTCAGGTTAGTGACGTGTGTAAAAATTGTTTTGCTACGGTGAAGTTATCCTTTGGTTCTTCCCACAGACAAATATTTGAACAGCTGTTCCACTGCCATGCGAATGCCTTGCTTAGACACATTTTTTTTTTGCATAAAGGATAGGGCTCCTTTCTCTTTCCGCATACAGGGAGCGGGTTAAACTCCCAGCCTGGAGAGGAAATCTGTGCTTGGTGAAGGCACCCAGGTATTTGGGCTATCTTTATAACATGCGGAAGGCACAAGTCTCGTCCTGTCTACAGTACATACACTCAGGGAGGCAGTCTGACATTTTCAGTCGCTCCCTTCTCTCTACCACACGCACACACACACACACACACACACACACACACAAAAACATGTAGGCTGGACTGACTCAGGCACATAAAAATAATCCAGCTGGCAGCCCCTGATAATGTCCATTTGTTCCAAACAGCTTGGAATAGGGCTAAATTCACAGATTCTCCACACTCATTCCTGTCCTCCCTCAGGACACAGGCTAACACGGATTGCTCCAAACTTCTTCTGCAATTGTGCAGGAAAAGCTAATGAAGCTTTGTGAAATTCCATTTATTGTTAATACTTAAACACCATTGAACACCTCTGTCCCATCCCACCACACAGACAAGTTGAACACAAAACAATCTAAATTTAAGAAATAATTATAATAATAATTATAATACATACATAATTAAATTATTGAATTCGGCTGTTGCACAATTTACGTTTTAAAAACAAAAGAAGGTGAGGGTGTTTATTGAGTTTTCTCCAAGTTAAGATGTTGTTTGATTCCCCCTTTTCCAACGAGGACAAGAAGACCGGTCTCCAGCAGAGCTGCACTAAGGGCCAAAGGTCAGAAGATGAGAGTAGCCAGTTGTGGCTTACAGAGGTTCAGTTTGGGAGGGGTGGAGGGGAGCGGGGGGCCGGGATCCTAATACAGCTAATAGCACAAGAGCACAGTGGTCTCAGCAAGACATTTCATTACTTTTGAAAGACTCCAGAATTCATCAAAGCCAGGATATGGCCAAAGCATGCGTTCTGAGAATGGGGCCTGGCAGCCTCACATGTGTCTCATATAGGATCCCCCTCCAGGGGCATTTCTGAACATGTCATTCGGCAGATATGAAGCCTGTGAAGAACATTGAGCTGAATAAGAATGCAGCAGGTGCAGATGGAAGAGGACAGAAAGCGCTGGAAGTCATCTGGGTGTGCCATGCTAATGTCTTTTTCCCATGCAGCTTTTACATCAGGCAAGCACTGACAGTTCAGAATAAGTGGGAGGCGCTCCGGTAAATTAGCATGCTTGTATGCAAATTGGACCTTCCAAATCCAGGTGGGGCTGGAGATAACAAAATTTAAATAAATAAATAATTTATTTTTAATTTAAGGAAAAAAATGTGAATACACAATGAAAATGGTGAAACTAATCAAACTGCAGCATCGCAGTGTCAGCAATAATAAGTTGTAGACCATCTGCAGTGCCTGCGTAAGATATAACACTTATTGCATATCTCATATCTTAGTTGCATCAATACTGAGATAGCTAAGCAGTTTGGTCTCAATATGTGCCATGTTTATTCAGTTTAGCAAGTGTCATCACATAGGTGCTCAACTGAATGCAGAGTTTGGCTACCATTTTGCTACGACAGTACAGCTGCAGTTTTTGCAAAAAGAATTGAATAGATGGCTAGCTATACAGAACATGCAGTGATTCCATTTGGACCCTGAATCAAATGGAATTTTTATACTTATTTTACGAGTGACAGCCAACCTAGTATAACGCTGGCTTGCTATTTGACTAGAGTGAGAGGAACTAGCGTGAAGGTCTCGTTACTTGGTAGTATGTAAGGTTTAAGCTATTTGCTGAAATTGTGAAGTAAAGTTTCCATGGTATTGTAAACAAATCTTCATGGTGGTGGTTATTTTCCAGATATTAGTCTGACCCTCGTGTGTTGCCAGAGAAACAGCACCTCTCTTGCTCTTACCTTTTAAAATTTGAATCTAAATCATTTAACAAAATACATGAATGCTTGTTTTAATTTTTTCACAAGTGATCACGTTATAAATGGCACAATCCATGACGTGATGCATGGGATGATGTTTCCTCACTGCCATGTCATGCATTAAAATCATAACATAAATATAACATTCATTGTAAAATGTTTATATATTTAGCTAAAATATGAACATTTGGTGACATGGTATTTATACTGAATTGCAAAAGAAAGTATTGCAGCTCCTATGCTGTATCTGTTTTTCCCCCATCTCTACAGCCGAAATATGTACCCCGACCCCCCCACACCCTGCCACACTCCCATGTCTCAATGGAAATTGAGCACCATCCAAATTGGGATTACAGACATTGGCTAAAACTACTGGGGTGGTTTAGTGAACAAAAGCTATTGTTGAATGAATCATACTTTTCCCCATCAAATACTGCAGGGATCAGAAAGGAAAAGGTGCTCCATCCAGCTCCTGTAAGAAAGAAAGTTTATATTTAATTGTCTGAGGTGTGAAAGCGTGCTATTCCATCAAAGTGGATGATTGAGCCCCTTAACATTACAACTCACTGAGAAGGGATCATTACCTCTGTTATGTGACATTATGACTGAACATCCATCAACACCGACACAACCATCAACATCCTGGTCAGGGTCACAGGGGGGTGCTGGAGCCTATCCCAGCATGCATGGGGTGAGAAGTAATCGCAGGGCACACATGGGCAATTTAGAGTCTCCAATTAGCCTACCTGCATGTCTTTGGACTGTGGGAGGAAACCGGAAATACTGGAGGAATCCCACGCGGAACATGCAACATGCAAACATACAAACTGTATGGCGACAACGCAAATGTAAAATGTGTATACATTCACCCACCACCATTATGCCGCCCTTATGAGTAAAAACAGTTTTTTAAAAAAGTGCAAAAAAGGATTGCCAACATTAAGCTAAGATGTTTGCATAGTGCTATACAAACAAATTCTGCTTGCCACATGAGATATTCAGGATATTGTGCTACACAATGCTACAGTACATTAAGGATAGTGCATATAGGATATCAGCCTCACTAATATACAACCAGTCCTGTGGGCATCATAACAACACACTTTATAGACAACTGATAGCAAGCAACTTGTACATGTGTTTATAGCAAAGCCTAGCGGACTTGCAAACAGCAGGCTAAACGAATAGAAATACACACGTCTGAGCCACAGATATCAAGTGGCAGCTGAAGTTTTCAGGATATATCTTTGGATGTTGGATTCAGTTTCCTCCGGAGTGTCAAACCCCTTCTGGTTTCCATTATGAAACACTCTGAAGCCTGCCGAGGACGCCAAGCGGAAATTCACCCCCTGATGACCCCACCGCATTCATGATGTCATTAAAAGCTGCTCTCCTCTTCACAACAGCTACACTGAAGTTTGGGAAGTGTAGTCATTTCTGCCCATCGCAGTGCAAAGTCCCGGACTGCCCAGCTGTTCTTCAGGGTGAAAACAATGCAACACATTTCCACCTGGTTTCAGTCCAGGGTGCACTGATCTGTGTGTGCTGTCTGAAAGAGGCTTGCTGTTCAGTTCAAGCAGATTCTTCAGTGGTGTAGCAACAGATTCCCTAAGCTTTTCGAGTTTTCCTCAATCACAGTTATTCCCAAGTTGTTCCGATATCATATTCTGCTGTGTATTATTCCTATACCATTATATGGCAGTTACCTCTGCGGAGTTTCTGGAATTTAGTCTCAAGGGAGTGTCCTCTATTCTACTGCCGGCTTGTGGAAAATAACGCGTAGGCCAGTTTAGAGGGAGCGTTACGTGCATATTGCGCCCGACAATAAGCAGCTTATTTTTGTGAATTATAGGCAAATGATATTCGAATATATTTGAACGCTAACAAATTACAAAAGCTAATATTCAAACTCAATTTCATGGCAGTTTTGACAGCCTTATTAGATACTGTGCTGGTTGAACTGAAGGATTGCACAATGAAAATCGAACTGGGAATGTGAAGCATGCACAATAATTTAACTTTGTAAATTCAATAGAAGCACAATAAGTGGTGGTTAAACTATGATTAAGTAATCATTTTGTAGGGATGTCTGAATTCCTACACCTCTCTGAGCAGTCCCCAGAAAGATACTATTTCACTTTTTGAGGAGTACAAAACAATATCACTGCATGCATAAAATTTGCTGAATCCGAACCAACTGTTTTGAATTTAGTGTGGGTATCATATTTTAAGCCTACCTATAAATTCCATATAAAACCTATACAATGGTATAAATAAATCAATGAAATCATTAATTACTTAATTAATTACAAAGTAATTTACAAATTACATTCATTGACCATCAACACACAAAGTAATGCCCAACTTGACAGAGTTGATAAATGCACACTGAAACAAGTCACACAGGGTTATTTTCCATATGTTAACCTGTGTTAAAAGATACGTTCCAGTGCGTCCCTTTGCTGTATATAAGACTGACACACAGGAAAAACAGGATACCCTACCTATTCCCCAGTGAGTCTGATTAAAAAAAAACAATTCACAGAGACGGATTCCTCAGTTTACCCTGGGAGTAAGAACATAATGTTCTGCTTTAGTAAACAAGAATGTCATGGATTCAGCTCTGCTACCTTCAATTGTCACTGAAGAAACTAGCTCCTATCCTTCCAGGAATGACACGAATATCAGAAAAGATATTCATCTAAGTTAAGGTTAAGTTGGCGACTTTGCTGAACACTGTAATGCCAGGACAAGGTGATGCCATGCAAATCTAAAGCTATTGGTGTCTATGTTACACGGGGAATCGGGATTAACTTTCACAAGTGTGTCACGTCATATGAATGAGGTGTCTCCTCAGACAAAGGGATCTAACTCAACCGAATAAACAATATCTGAAACAACAGTGAAAGAGTGATCTTCTGTAACCAGTGGAATAAGCCAAAGGTTTTTGGAATAAGCGAATGCTTGAGAGCTGGAAAAGAAAAGTGGCAGTCTTATCATCAAAGCTTGCCCGGCAAAGGAGGGTGGAGATTTCAGTCATCCCATAGTCAGTATGAGACAGATAATGCACTGAGGTAAAAACCTGAGCTGTTTTGCGGGGACGTGCACAAAGGAAGCTGTTGTTCTCACGGCTCGTATGATTTAAAAAAATATAAGATCTTGCAGCAGGGACAAGCAGTTCGGGGAGGCACAGCATTCCTCTGCCTTCACTGTGTCACATGACCCCTCACAGGGGTATAAAAACTCATCTCACACCAGTGGGAAAAGCTGGAAGCAGGAGACTGCCTCACGACGGCAAAATCAGCTCGCTTAAAACACTTCAAATATGTTTCAGCATAAGATGGCAATTGATTGGTTCACCTGAGGGCATTAGGTTAGGCAGAGCTTTTCAATCCAGACAAACTGGAACACTGTTGTGGTTCAGCAAGGCCAATTTCAACCTGAGTTAACCTTTTGCGCTTGGAGTTGTCATTTATAACCATCAAAATCCTAACCTTTAACACTGATATTCACGTCTCCCGCTGTAACCCACATGCCGGACTGAACGTGGCTCAAAGCCAGGGAAGGAGTGGGCTCCTGGTTAGCTTCTGCTGCCTCTACAACCACCTGATTTCAATCAGCTCAGCTGAGCATCATCACGCAGTGAATGATTAGATGAGGCTAACCAGCTCGACCCATTCTATTTGCTGTGATATATCCCTTGTAGCATTTCTGCCACATTCCATCCTACTGCTACTTTACACCAGGCTGGAGTGGAGGATGGGCTCCCCCTCTATAGCTGTGGATCCATCCCTTGAGCATTTCTCCACATTCCAGTGCCTACGATACTTTACCCCCATGAGTAGAGCCTATGGGTTACCACACCTTTTATGAGCTGGCATCTTAATTCTTGCCTTAGATTTTATCACACCATTGGGCTTCTCCTACTAGTAACCTTACGTACTTCTGTGGAGTTCTCATGCCTGAAGTGTTTCAGACTTTGCGCCATGTCCCATCTATGCTACTCGAAAGCTTGGACGTACCAGTAAAAGTCCAGACTTTGGGGGCCATCCACACACCTTAACAGATTCCGAAGCTTGGAGTCACCCAGTAGTCCTCTCTTGTAAATGTATCTTGTCAGTCATGTCAAAACTGCATGTAAATGAGCAGCACTACTATATGGTGGTTTAGGGCACACATCTTGAAGGATTCCTGATATGCGTTCAAGACGACGAGCATTAGCTAACGCTCGCGAACATATTCAAACATTTTACACACAAACTTTTTCTGGGACTGCCCAGGGACAGGCATGGAAACCGATGTTGAAGATTCATTGGTGTACAATTTACACCGTTTGTGTCTCCTTAACGACGACTCCCTACTTTATAGCCTCTACAAAGCCAATTGCGCAGCAGTGGGTCCCACTGCTATAGATCTTGTGGAAGTCCCTCCACAGGGAAGGTTATCAGCAGTTCATGAATGGTCAGGGTTATCAGCAACTGTATAGCCGTATTCCTCTGCCTTATACATAAAATATCTCATTGAAAACACGTTTTCAACATACAAAAATGCCAAGTTACTCACACTTACAAAGCACTGTCTGTAAGTCATTCATTAAAACTGGCTAAATCTTGGCCTTCCATTAAAAGTATTGATATCAAAATGATGCCAAGTTACTGTACCAAAAACAATACAGGCTATCTTGCCTCACCGAAATTAAAGAAGCTGTATTCCAAAAACAACTGTATTCTTGAAACAATTTATGAGACATTGGGTAACATTCCTTTGGAATTCTACTGTTCTGTGTCGCACAGTTTTTTTAATAAAACTATTGAAAATTTGTGCTTCATACGGTCATAAAAGCTTTTAGCTGACCACATACAAACTCACTCTCAGCTCGCTTAGCTTGTTGCTAATATTCTAGCAAAGCTTGCTACCAAGCAAGACGTCCTGTGCCTGCAAATCTCACGCTGACTGGAGGCCACTGCCATCGACTGGCGTTAGCTGGTTAGCAAAGAGACAGAAAGATCCTTGCATTATGTCATGAAAAACACATTTTTTCAATGTACAAGAATGGGAAGTTACTCACACACAAGGGTGACCAGACGTTTTTGGCATATGGTTTTTGGTGGCCTGTCCCCGGAAATATCCCGGTTTTTAACTGTGTGTTAAAAACAGACTGCAAAGTGAAACGTGGCAAGAAAGGCCGTGCAGCAGAGCCTACCGGTTGACGCCTCAATCATGTTATGCTTGTTTTGGCCAACAGAGGGGGCTGCTCGCTATAGCTGGTTCATATCACTCTTCTTCTACTAACTACTTGCTCGTGCTAGTTTTAGAGAAAACTGCTGTGGAAAACTCGGCCAGAAGCTAGCATGTATTGAACCATTTTCTTTATTGTGTGTTCCATAGTTTACCATAGCTTCACTCACCATGGTACTGTAAACGGATTTTCTGACACAGTTTACAAAGTTACTTAATTAGTACCCAATTTTATCAGTGGCCTGCACCATAGTTTATTACAGTACAACAGTTAGCATGGTCAAAATACATGAAACCGGAATTGTCCCCCTTTTTTATTTCATAGATAATAACAGGATATTTTAATGATATTTTGACCGCCGAACTGGAAATGTCCCCGGTTTTCATGTTGTATTTTCAGTCACCCAGCAAGCCAGTGTACTGAGTTTAGAGATGTGCTGGAGTCAGAGGGGGGGAGTTGAACCTGGGTCTCTCAGTCCTGTAAACGGTTCCAACCAAAAGACAATAGCACTACCCATTAGGCTATGAGGGAAGTTGACAGCAGGGATGCAAAGTTGTACTGTTTTAAACTTGCACACTTGTGTATGTTCATTTTGTGTTTGCATCCAATGTTTTTATTGGTTGATGTATGTAAAATGACCAATGGGGAGACATATTCTTTGTGGGCTAGGAGCATTTGTGGCAGGAAGAAGGAGAAAACGCAAAATCCCCTTAGTTTGGAGCTTTATTGTGTCAACATGTGAAGTTGTTTATGAATTCGGACTGTTCAAATGGGGTCAGAATGTATAGAAATGAATGTTTTTACAGGCTGAGAGTCTGTGGCTGTTGCGGTTATTTCTGTGGGGCACCCTGAAAAGTGCCAAACTCTCTGTGCTGTATAGGTATGCGGCATGCCCCTGCCAAGGTGTAACTTGGCTGGAAGGCATACCTGCTATCCCAATAACAAAAATCAATCATGACAATCGATCATGACAACAAAAAAACAAAGAAAAAAAACAAGTTCACTGTTCACCGTCACCGTTGACTGTTTTCCCTGGAGCACAGTGCTGAGAGAGGTGCAGAAAACATTTGGTTATAAAGATTACGCAAAACATCCCACGTAATCCAGTGTGACGTGGGCCAGGGTTTCCTTTCAGGAGCTCCACAGAGGTGTAGGAGCAGGTGTTTTCATGCTCAAGCTGGATGCTCTGGTGCAGGGCTGTCACGGGGGGGTAGTGGAACATGACCCGCCCCAAGGCAGGGGGCGGGGGTGGGGTGGGGTGGGGTGGGGGTTGAGCTCAAAAGGCCAGGACTAAAAAGTTTGCTTTGGTCTACAATTTTAAGGGGGGCCACAGAGACTGCATATGCACAGGGCCCTGGATTTCATGCCCCACCCTCCTGCTCTGGAGTTCTCCCTGGCTGCTTTTCCTCCAGAGAAAACATGATGGAGGGAAGGTAGCTGAGCTCACGTGCTCAACATCAATAACTGCGAGATGAATGTGCAGACCCTGCATCATCAGTAATGCTCTCTCATTCATTTTCTCATTGGCTGATTTATACGTAAGTATTTCTTTGCTTCGTAGATGCCCTGATTTAGGAAGAGCTTATTTTTTTCTCAATGGATCTTTCATAGGAAGGCGCTAAGTAATTCAGCAGGTTAATAACATTGCTCAAGTGAACAACCACCATGCTACGATTTCAGTGTACAACTTTCCAGCTACACATCTAGTTTCTTTTCTATAACTGAACTCTTTTCCCCTAATATCATTTTGTATATTGCCTTTTTTGAGCTTGTAGTAAAAAAAAAAGACGCTAAATGGGGTGCGTTGGGCATGATCATGCCATACTCAGATTACACATTGCCATATCCCAGGCATAATTCCATTGCCACTCATGCCAATTAATCAAACAGAACTCACATGCAAAGCGATTTCACAAATGCTCCTCAGAACAGGATTATTGAATCTGACCGGTGCATAGCATCGTGACAATAAGGCATAATAACTTGGGTGTTATAGTTTGGCTTGCGAAGAGGCCTCACCTTTTAGGTTAAGAACACTGAAACATAAGAATCCTACCAGCGTGGAATAAAAACCCAAGACCTTCAGAAAGAGGAAGAGGAATCCCTACGGGAGGAAAGAGCAGTGGTTTTGAAGGCTTGAGTACAGAAACTCACTGATTTCAGTCTGGGAAAATAGCTAAATAATAAAAGGCTAAATTCACAAGGGAAGAAGTCCAAAGACACGTGTTAATCGTCAGCAGAGCAGTGCACGATTCTGCGATGAGAAACACTTATGTAAACTTCATGCGCACACCTGTTTGTGCTGCTATGTACTGCATGTGGTATGTCTGCTATGTTTTATATTAGGACCGTGAGCGGACTTGCTTTAACAATAACCAGACGGGCAAAACGGGAATAATGCACTATACAGGCAAACCTCAGTTATAAAAGTAGACTGGATAAGTTCCATAAACTATTTGTCTAGACAAAACAATGCGGTTATAAATGGTTTTCTGTCTGAGGTTGGGAAATTAAGGAAACCACAAGAAAATGTCATACGGTGCTCTGTACTGTACTGTGAGTATCTACTAATACTCACAGTTCATACTGAGCATACAGTAATACAATGTAAAGTTATTATAGCTAAGTTGGAGAGCAGTGTTATTAACGGTCACAGTACATAGTTATTATATTTATGTTGCTCAGTATTGTTATTAATACTCACTGTACACAATTATATCTGAGTTGGATGGTACTTGTGTTTATACCCACAGTACATTGTTACATCTGAGTTGGATGGTCCTTTATTCATACTCACAGTACACAGTTATTATATCTGAGTTGGATGGTCCTTTATTAATACTCACAGTACACAGTTATTATATCTGAGTTGGATGGTTCTTTATTAATACTCACAGTACTCAGTTATTATATCTGAGTTGGATGGTACTTTTATTAATACTCACAGTACACAGTTATTATATCTGAGTTGGATGGTCCTTTATTAATACTCACAGTACTCAGTTATTATATCTGAGTTGGATGGTTCTTTATTAATACTCACAGTACTCAGTTATTATATCTGAGTTGGATGGTACTTTTATTAATACTCACAGTACACAGTTATTATATCTGAGTTGGATGGTCCTTTATTAATACTCACAGTACTCAGTTATTATATCTGAGTTTGATGGTACTTTTATTAATTCTCACAGTACATTGTTACATCTGAGTTGGATGGTACTTTTATTAATACTCACAGTACACCGTTATTATGTGTGAGTTGATGTATTTGGTACATACTGTATGAGGAGAAACAGCGGTTTCACCATGTCAAGCGCTGGATTTCATTACATGGTTTTCTTTCCTGCTAACCGCTCCCATTTCTCAGTAAATGGTTCAGATTGAATGTGTTCCGTTGCTGGGACAGCATTTTGGGAGTGCTCTGTTTTGTCGTATTTTGTCATCTCTGGACCAATGAAAGCCGGTTTAACTAGCTGGTAACTCCACAGGTCTCAACTTGTCATAGACTAATGGCAGTTACTGCTGACTAGAAGTCATCACGTTTCTCATCTGCTGATGCCAACAAGAAAAACAACAAAAAACTATTATGTCATTGACGTCACTAAGTCATATTAATTAAAATATCAAGAGAAATCCAAAAACGTTTTTTTTATTTAGTCAAAGAAGATAAATGCATTGCCACTCTCAAAACTGAAAGAAACCTGTTTTAGAAGCACATGTAAAAAAGCACAAATCAAGGAGTCACATGACTTTCGTGATGATTTCCAGAGAAACTTCAAAAGCCTGACCGTTCACCCAGTGCCCTATATATCCTCAAAATTTTTTGGCTAAGCTCAGAGAGCTTGTGTTGTCTCTGTGAAAAACTGGGACATACTCAGCATGTGAAGATTCTGCGTGCTCCTCATCCTGTGTGATAAACCCAGGACACACTCAGCATGTGGGGGCTCTGTGCTCATCCTGTGTGATAAACCCGGGAAACACTCAGCATGTGGGGACTCTGTGTGCTGCTCATCCTGTGAGATAAACTCAGGACACACTCAGCATGTGGGGACTCTGTGCTCATCCTGTGTGATAAACTCAGGACACACTCAGCATGTGGGGACTATGTGCTCATCCTGTGTGATAAACCCAGGACACACTCAGCATGTGGGGACTCTGTGCTCATCCTGTGTGATAAACACAGGACACACTCAGCATGTGGGGACTCTATGCTTCTCACCCTGTGTGATAAACCCAGGACACACTCAGCATGTGGGGACTCTGTGCTTATCCTGTGTGATAAACCCAGGACACAATCAGCATGTGAGGACTCTATGCTTCTCACCCTGTGTGATAAACCCAGGACACACTCAGCATGTGGGGACTCTGTGTGCTGCTCATCCTGTGTGATAAACCCAGGACACACTCAGCATGTGGGGACTCTGTGTGCTGCTCATCCTGTGTGATAAACCCAGGACACACTCAGCATGTGGGGACTCTGTGTGCTGCTCATCCTGTGTGATAAACCCAGGACACACTCAGCATGTGGGGACTCTGTGCTCATCCTGTGTGATAAACCCAGGACACACTCAGCATGTGGGGACTCTGTGCTCATCCTGTGTGATAAACCCAGGACACACTCAGCATGTGGGGACTCTGTGCTCATCCTGTGTGATAAACCCAGGACACACTCAGCATGTGGGGACTCTGTGTGCTGCTCATCCTGTGTGATAAACCCAGGACACACTCAGCATGTGGGGACTCTGTGCTCATCCTGTGTGATAAACCCAGGACACACTCAGCATGTGGGGACTCTGTGTGCTGCTCATCCTGTGTGATAAACCCGGGACACACTCAGCATGTGGGGACTCTGTGCTCATCCTGTGTGATAAACTCAGGACACACTCAGCATGTGGGGACTCTGTGCTCATCCTGTGTGATAAACCCAGGACACACTCAGCATGTGGGGCTCTGTGCTCATCCTGTGTGATAAACCCAGGACACACTCAGCATGTGGGGACTCTGTGTCATCCTGTGTGATAAACCCAGACACACTCAGCATGTGGGGACTCTGTGCTCATCCTGTGTGATAAACCCAGGACACACTCAGCATGTGGGGACTCTTGTGTGCTCATCCTGTGTGATAAACCCAGGACACACTCAGCATGTGGGGACTCTGTGCTCATCCTGTGTGATAAACCCAGGACACACTCAGCATGTGGGGACTCTGTGGCTCATCCTGTGTGATAAACCCAGGACACACTCAGCATGGTGGGACTCTGTGTGCTCATCCTGTGTGATAAACCCGGACACACTCAGCATGTGGGGACTCTGTGCTCATCCTGTGTGATAAACCCAGGACACACTCAGCATGTGGGGACTCTGTGCTCATCCTGTGTGATAAACCCAGGACACACTCAGCATGTGGGGACTCTGTGGCTGCATCCTGTGTGATAAACCCAGGACACACTCAGCATGTGGGGACTCTGTGCTCATCCTGTGTGATAAACCAGGACACACTCAGCATGTGGGGACTCTGTGCTCATCCTGTGTGATAACCCAGGACACACTCAGCATGTGGGGACTCTGTGTGCTGTCAGCCTGTGTGATACCAGGAACCACTCAGCATGTGGGACTCTGTTGCTCATCCTGTGTGATAAACCCAGGACACACTCAGCATGTGGGGACTCTTGTGCTCTCCTGTGTGATAAACCCAGGACACACTCAGCATGTGGGACTCTGTGCTCATCCTGTGTGATAAACCCAGGACACACTCAGCATGTGGGGACTCTGTGTGCTCTCATCCTGTGTGATAAACCAGGACCACTCAGCATGTGGGACTCTGTGCTCATCCTGTGTGATAAACCCAGGACACACTCAGCATGTGGGGACTCTGTGCTCATCCTGTGTGATAAACCAGGACACACTCAGCATGGGGGACTCTGTGCTCATCCTGTGTGAACCAGACCACTCACATGTGGGACTCTGTGCTCATCCTGTGTGATAAACCCGGACACACTCAGCATGTGGGGACTCTGTTGCTCATCCTTGTGATAACCAGGACACACTCAGCATGGGGACTCTGTGCTCATCCTGTGTGATAACCCAGGACACACTCAGCATGTGGGACTCTGCTGCACGTGTGAAACCCAGGACACACTCAGCATGTGGGGACTCTGTGCTCATCCTGTGTGATAAACCCGGACACACTCAGCATGTGGGGACTCTGTGTGCTGCTCATCCTGTTTTGATAAACCCAGGACACACTCAGCATGTGGGGACTCTGTGCTCATCCTGTGTGATAAACCAGGACACATCACATGTGGGGACTCTTGTGCTCATCCTGTGTGATAACCAGGACACACTCAGCATGTGGGGACTCTGTGCTCATCCTGTGTGATAACCCAGGACACACTCGCATGGGGGACTCTGTGCTCATCCTGTGTGATAAACCCAGGACACACTCAGCATGGGGGACTCTGTGTCTGCCTGTTGATAAACCCGGACACACTCAGCATGTGGGGACTCTGTTGCTCATCCTGTGTGATAACCCGGACACACTCAGCATGTGGGACTCTGTGTGCTGCTCATCCTGTGTGATAAACCCAGGACACACTCAGCATGTGGGGACTCTGTGCTCATCCTGTGTGATAAACCAGGACACACTCAGCATGTGGGACTCTGTGCTCATCCTGTGTGATAAACCCAGGACACACTCAGCATGTGGGGACTCTGTGCTCATCCTGTGTGATAAACCCAGGACACACTCAGCATGTGGGGACTCTGTTGCTCATCTGTGTGATAAACCCAGGACACACTCAGCATGTGGGGACTTTGTGCTCATCCTTGTTAAACCGGACACACTCAGCATGTGGGGACTCTGTGCTCATCCTGTGTGATAAACCCAGGACACACTCAGCATGTGGGGACTCTGGTGCTCTCATCCTGTGTGATAAACCCAGGACACACTCAGCATGTGGGGACTCTGTGCTCATCCTGTGTGATAACCCGACACACTCAGCATGTGGGGACTCTGTGTGCTCATCCTGTGTGATAAACCCAGGACACACTCAGCATGGGGGACTCGTGTGCTCTCATCCTGTGTGATAAACCCGGACACACTCAGCATGTGGGGACTCTGTGCTCATCCTGTGTGATAAACCAGGACACACTCAGCATGTGGGGACTCTGTGCTGCTCATCCTGTGTGATAAACCCGGACACACTCAGCATGTGGGGACTCTGGTGCTCATCCTGTGTGATAAACCAGGACACACTCAGCATGGGGGACTCTGTGCTCATCCTGTGTGATAAACCCAGGACACACTCAGCATGTGGGGACTCTGTGCTCATCCTGATGATGTAACCCGGTAGGACACACTCAGCATGTGGGGACTCTGTGCTCATCCTGTGTGATAAACCCAGGACACACTCAGCATGTGGGACTCTGTGTGCTGCTCATCCTGTGTGATAAACCCAGGACACACTCAGCATGTGGGGACTCTGTGCTCATCCTGTGTGATAAACCAGCACGGACGTACCATCAGGCATGTGGGGACTCTGTGCTCATCCTGTGTGATAAACCCAGGACACACTCAGCATGTGGGGACTCTGTGCTCATCCTGTGTGATAAACCCAGGACACACTCAGCATGTGGGGACTCTGTGCTCATCTTGTATGATAAACACAGGACACACTCAGCATGTGGGGACTCTGTGTGCTGCTCATCCTTTGTGATAAACCCAGGACACACTCAGCATGTGGGGACTCTGTGTGCTGCTCATCCTGTGTGATAAACCCAGGACACACTCAGCAGGTGGGGACTCTGTGCTGCTCATCCTGTGTGATAAACCCAGGACACACTCAGCATGTGGGGACTCTGTGCTCATCCTGTGTGATAAACCCAGGACACACTCAGCATGTGGGGACTCTGTGCTCATCCTGTGTGATAAACCCGGGACACACTCAGCATGGGGGGACTCTGTGTGCTGCTCATCCTGTGTGATAAACTCAGGACACACTCAGCATGCGGGGACTCTGTGTGCTGCTCATCCTGTGTGATAAACCCAGGACACACTCAGCATGTGGGGACTCTGTGCTCATCCTGTGTGATAAACCCAGGACACACTCAGCATGTGGGGTCTCTGTGTCAGTCTCTGTGGCGCAATCGGCTAGCGCGTTCGGCTGTTAACCGAAAGGTTGGTGGTTCGAGCCCACCCAGGGACGGATGGCTTTTCTCTAGCTCGATGTCTTCTGGATTTCCGTCGTGATTATTATAGTATCTTCCAGGATGCTGGTGCACTGGTCGGGACCCAGCCGGACAGCAGGGACCTCATATTGATACCAAAACCTCAATGCTAACTTCTGAAGGCCCAAAGCACGAGGGTCATTATGTGCCTGGCCTATGAAAGCTGTATTTAAAAATCGCCAAATGGCGGCCAATGATAAAGAACGGACACAAGTATGCACCGCTGCACACTGCTCGGGAATTTGCTCACACACACGTGAAGCACTCACACATTTATAATAATGTACTGTGCATGAACTTACTGTTCAGAACTTTCAGAAGAATATCAGCAATGGACACACATATGGGATACTCTCACGTCCGCATACATGTATGAAATATTCCATTTCTGTTTGAGTATATTGTGTGTTTTGAACCTGGTACTATAGTTTTTTAATGACTACAAAGCTTGTCTGCTTAGGAAGGGATCATAATTAGCAGCTGTTTTGGGCTTTTGTTGTGTTCAGTGCAATCATGTTCTGTGATATTCTCTTGTAATAATTAGAATAAATATATCAAGTTGAATGATTTAAAGAAAACAAGCATCAAGTTTAATTAAAAACATTTTATGGATGAGTGATTTACATCATTACTCAGAGAAAGCTCTACCGCAACAGTTGACTCATGTTTTGTCTGCTGACTCTTGTGAGTGTTTATTTTCCAAAAGCAGCTGGATTAAACCACTCAACTAAGAGCAGAAGGTTAAAAAGATTCTGGTCTGATCCAAAAATACAAGCAGCTAATAAAAACAATACTAAAAATCATTCCTAAAAGTCCTTGGTACTTTCATGCATCATGCTGTATAATAATAATAATAATAATAATAATAATAATAACCCAAAAGCTGATATTGGACAGTCATAATATTAAGCATAACATTAAGGGGAAAAGTTTTTTTATTGAGCATTTGCCTTTCATACTAATAAGTATGAGAGGCAAATGCTCACTGAACAAAGATGGAGGAATGGCCGGTCTCTCCCTCTCAGTGGACATCTGCTGTACATTTGACATTCTGCGCATTTCATGGGTTTGTTTAATGTTGCATGTTCCTGAGTGCACTTGTTAGGAGTCTCAGATTAAGGCTTCTTGGTGATGGGAGAGCAGTTGTTAGGAATCTCAGATTAAGGCTTCTTGGTGAAGGGAGAGCAGTTGTTAGGAGTCTCAGATTAAGGCTTCTTGGTGAAGGGAGAGCATGTTAGAGTCCATTAGGTTTGTGAAGGAGGAGTTAGCTCAGATTAAGGCTTCTTGGTGAAGGGAGAGCAGTTGTTAGGATCTCAGATAAGCTTTGGTGGGAGAGCAGTGTTAGGAGTCTCAGATTAGGCTTCTGGTGAAGGGAGAGCAGTTTTGGTTAGAAGTCTCTAGATTAAGGATTCTTGGTGAAGGGAGAGCAGTTGTTAGGAGTCTCAGATTAAGGCTTCTTGGTGAAGGGAGAGCAGTTGTTAGGAGTCTCAGATTAAGGCTTCTTGGTGAAGGGAGAGCAGTTGTTAGGAGTCTCAGATTAAGGCTTCTTGGTGAAGGGAGAGCAGTTGTTAGGAGTCTCAGATTAAAGTGCTTCTTGGTTGAAGGGAGAGCAGTTGTTAGGAGTCTCAGATTAAGGCTTCTTGGTGAAGGGAGAGCAGTTGTTAGAGTCTTTAGATTAGAGCTTCTCTGGTGAAGGGAGAGCAGTTGTTAGGAGTCTCAGATTGAGGCTTCACAGTAAAGGGAGAGCAGTTGTTAGGAGTCTCAGATTAAGGCTTCAAACAGTAACAGGGGAGAGAGCAGTTGTTAGGAGTCTCATATTGGGGGGTTGTAACCAGTAAAGGGAGAGTGTTGAGTCTCAGATTAGGCTCACGTGAAGGACGGTCACCACGGGCAGTGAGACGGTCCTTGAGGAGACGTCAGCGGTTCTGTGGGATTTGTTTATTTGTTTTGTGCGGCGTCTTTTTTCAGAGATGCTGTCACCAAGTGGAAACACAAAAACGACAAACGGCCAAAAAAACCTGTTTGATTGTTTCCTTCCCCTCCCGGGCAGCCAACTGAAGGCTCAGGAGCCTTTAGAAATATCTGGAAGCGGCTGAACTTTCAGCCATCCCTATCAACAGCCCTGACTCGGCACGGCGGTACGCGTGGAAAGCAGGGGAACGAGCGTTCCCTCCCTGTTAAGGTATGCGTTCGCGTGCTCAGTGGGCCGGCCCTGAACACGAGGCAGGGTTGGGTCATTACACTGAGGGAAGAGCTTTTGACTCCGGGCCAGGGGAGCAGCGCAGCTGAGTCATCCATTAGACACCTCCACGTCCTCGGGACGGGGTTTCGGGGGAACCGGGCTGGGAGACGCGGGAGAGGCGGTCAGAATCCGAGAGAGAAAGAGAGGAAGGGAAGGAGGGAGAGAGAGAGAGAAAAAGAGAGGGAGAGAGAGAGAAAGAGAGGAGTGAGAGAGAGAGGGAGAGTGTGAGAGAGAGAGGGGCAGGGAGAGAGGGGGAGAGAGATATATAGAGAGGGGGGGGGAGAGGGAGAGAGAAGAGAGAGAAAAAGAGAGGGAGTGAGAGAGAGAGAGAGGAGAGAGTGAGAGTGTGGAGAGAGAGGGGCAGGGAGAGAGGGGGAGAGAGAGAGTTGTCTATTGTTTCATTGTGAATTGGTTTGGCAATATTGTTGCTAAAGTCATGGTATAAAGCATTATAGAATTGAATTGAAATTGAATTGAGAGAGAGAAAGAGAGAAAGGGAGTGAGAGAGAGAGAGAGCGAGAGAGAGAGAGAGGGGCGGGGAGGGGGGAGAGAGAGTTGTTTATTGTTTCATTGTGAATTGGTTTGGCAATATTGTAGCTATAGTCATGCTATAAAGCATTATAGAATTGAATTGAAATTGAATTGAGAGAGAGAGAGAGGGAGAGAGAGAGTAAAAGAGGGTGAGAGGGTGGATGAACAGACTGCAGCACACGCAGTGGGGGAAGCTCAGCCCATCGGTCTGATTCATGGTAAAGGAAACAAAGCTGACCCCCACGCTTGCCTCACCACTTCAGAGCCCTGTATGGCAGAAGAACGCACCCTTTAACCTATCGCCAGAGAGACCACATGACCTCGGCCTGCTGCCAGTTCTCATTTCTGGAGATTATTCCGTCGTTGTTATGACAGACTCCCCGATCCCTCCCCTGTGAATCACCCAGCACCCATTTGCCTTTCACTGCTTGGAATTCACTGGCGCGTTATATTGTGCCTCGTGTCGGAATGCTGGCCAAGTATTGCACCAAGCCAGAAAAAACCAGTCCTGAGTTATTTTCCACAAGCACAGTTTTTAAGAGGCTCGGTAGTTAATATGTATTAAATGATCAACTTCCCCCTAATGTCCTCTGACATAGTTCTCACCTACATTTTTTCCATTCAGTGTTTTGGCACTAATTCAATGTGTATAATTTATACAAGATTTATACATTTGTACAAGAATTTACTGATCAGTGCTTGATGTTTGTATTTCTGAGTTTAATCAAATTCACATTTACCTTATCCCATATACGTACAGAAATTGCATCTTAAATAACATGTCTTGGCCAAGAGATAAAGTAATTATAATTTAACAAAAAGAGAGAACTATTTTCTGCACAGTAAGAGGCTGTTTTTTTCCAGTTCTCTCCCACAAACACGAATCCTTGTGGAAAGAAAAGCCTCTACAGCTGTAGGACTACAGAAGCACCAGTTTAATTTCATAGAATTTCAGCCTGGAAATGGACCAGTGGCCTACAGTAATTGCATGTACTGTAGTTTATAAAAGAAGAGCACCTCCATAGCTGTCCTCTTATAGGTTATTACAGGCGTGGGCTCCTAAAACAATGGCTTCCCCAGAGTACAGAACAGCACAAACCTCTGTAATGCAGGCAGTGTTTGCATGAAGACCAGTTCACTTTACAGCACAAACCTCTGTAATACAGGCAGTGTTTGCATTAAGACCAGTTCACTTTACACCACAAACCTCTGTAATACAGGCAGTGTTTGCATGAAGACCAGTTCACTTTACAGCACAAACCTCTGTAATACAGGCAGTGTTTGCATGAAGACCAGTTCACTTTACAGCACAAACCTCTGTAATACAGGCAGTGTTTGCATGAAGACCAGTTCACTTTACAGCACAAACCTCTGTAATACAGGCAGTGTTTGCATAAAGACCAGTTCACTTTACAGCACAAACCTCTGTAATACAGGCAGTGTTTGCATAAAGACCAGTTCACTTTACAGCACAAACCTCTGTAATACAGGCAGTGTTTGCATAAAGACCAGTTCACTTTACAGATTAAACCCTGGTGTGTTATCCTAAATGAGGAGCTGTTCAGTGGGTGTCCCACCCCTCCCCCGACCCAAAAGAAAACACCCCTACTACACTACACCCACCCCCTTCCCCCTCCCCCCTCATGATTTTCTATGGGTGAGTTAACTTAATTCCTCATTACAGATCTCTTAATTCAGGGAACAAATTTCGGCACGGTCGCCGCAAATGAGCCTTCTTTCTTTTTTGCGCTCGCTCTCTTTCTGTTTTGTGTGGGTGCGTTCTGACGCCGCCATGAACCCCCCTAAAGTGGTGGTTTTTCGAGGGGGATTACGAGCGCTCTTCGGCGTCGCCATAATGACAGGGGAGGGAGAAAAAGGGGCCTATTATTTCCTCTGGGCTGCCTCTCATTCCTTCGCTCGTCCGCTCAAGTCAAGCGCATTTCATGCATTCCTTCGCTTTCAGCCTGCTCCCTCAGCCGTCTTTTCCAGGGCCGCGCTCGATTCGGATCAGTATGCGCTCGGGACCTGGATCCTGTTATTTTAGACAATTCCCTTCCCTCCTCCTTCCTTGTCCCCCCAGCTCTCCTAAAAATTTACGTGTCCTTTAGTTTGGGGGCAACTAGGGACCCACCCAGATCCCACCAGATCGCCCTGCTGCCAGCGAACCCTTTTCTGTTCTCCCCAAACGGCTCTAAGCCCCCACAGTGAGCACGCTAATGCGCTCCACCAGTCTCAGCACGGACACTCAGCCTTTGAAGCCCAAATTAATTGGGCCCTGGCCCTTTTAACTGATAGGCAGGCCGGAGTCACATGACCCTCCAGCAGACACTGGTAACGGAGCATCAGCGACGGGCGTTAAACTCCAACAGATCAACCTCAGAAAAAAATCTTTTTCCATTTAACAATTAGAATTTTATAATTTCAGGTTTTGAACCAACTTTATTCATTGTCATGGAACTCTGACAGTACACAGAGCTTGGATAAAAATCTTTATAATGTGAGTTCTAAATGAAAAAACATGGAGGCAAGGTTTTTCCATGGCTGCCATGACAGGTAACTTTTACATACTATGCTCATTGAATTTGCCATGCGTGAACATGGCCTGTCCCTTGGACTACAATGCTGTTAAAACGAGGTTACTAATTTATTTATTTTTGTCACATTTTGGATCAAACAGATATTTAATCATCATATAAGTACTAGTATAGACAAAAGGTTATGTAACAAACACAGTTTGAACTTTTCCATCATTTACTCATTTACAAAAACAAAAACTTAATCATCAACTTCAATATTTAATATCCAATTTATCCCGCAATACTCTCACACATTGCCTAGGAGAAATTCAAGAACACCCTGTCTTTTGTTATCATACCCTTTCATCCCAATAACCTTTCAGCTGTAATTGTAAATGCAATTACGTATTCTTCTCCAGAATATTCTGGTACAGTGTGGAAGATATGGTTCCTTGTAGCTCAACAGATACTGAAGTAGTGGGGTCCATCCATGCTAATATTCCCCACTGAAGTGCCACGTGATGGAGGTATGATGATGGCTTTGGGCTGCTTTGAATCTGTAAGGAAGTGTGATTCAGAATTACTCCTTGGCAACTAGAGAGACTAATCATCACTCACAGGAAATGTTTGTTTATGGATATTACTATTAAATGAGGTTTTAGCAGTTACTGGAACTTTAGCTGAAAAGCTGTGTATGTGAAGAACAAAAGCAGTTCCTGTACAGTATTCCTGTGCCTGGTCAGCAGTAAGGACTAGTGTTGATTGAATTCAGTCCTGCGGCTTTCCAGCTGGGAACAGCTGACTTGTTGTTGTGGATGTAAAAGCGAGCAGCTGAACTCTAGAAGGGTCTTTATTTCCCCAGAGATGCAAGACGGGAAATGGAGGCGAACAGAGATCCTTCAGTTAAGAGTTTTCAGCACTGGGGAACAGAGATACACATGGAGGATTTAGCACTGGGGGAGAGAGATACACATGGAGGATTTAGCACTGGGGGAGAGAGATACACATGGAGGATTTAGCACTGGGGAACAGAGATACACATGGAGGATTTAGCACTGGGGGACAGAGATACACATGGAGGATTTAGCACTGGGGAACAGAGATACACATGGAGGATTTAGCACTGGGGGAGAGAGATACACATGGAGGATTTAGCACTGGGGCAGAGAGATACACATGGAGGATTTAGCACTGGGGGACAGAGATACACATGGAGGATTTAGCACTGGGGAACAGAGATACACATGGAGGATTTAGCACTGGGGGAGAGAGATACACATGGAGGATTTAGCACTGGGGGACAGAGATACACATGGAGGATTTAGCACTGGGGCAGAGAGATACACATGGAGGATTTAGCACTGGGGCAGAGAGATACACATGGAGGATTTAGCACTGGGGCAGAGAGATACACATGGAGGATTTAGCACTGGGGGAGAGAGATACACATGCAGGTTTTAGCACTCGGGAACCGAGATACACATGGAGGATTTAGCACTGGGGCAGAGAGATAATGAGGATTAGCACTGGGGCAGAGAAACATGAGGTTAGCACTGGGGAACAGAGATAACACATGAGGTTTAGACTGGGGAGAGAGAAAAAGGGGATTAGCACTGGGGCAAGAGATACACATGAGATTTAGCACTGAGGCAGAAGATACACATGGAGGATTTAGCACTGGGGAACAGAGATACACATGGAGGATTTAGCACTGGGGCAGAGATACACATGGAGGATTTAGCACTGGGGCAGAGATACACATGGAGGATTTAGCACTGGGGCAGAGATACACATGGAGGATTTAGGACTGGGGGAGAGAGATACACATGGAGGATTTAGCACTGGGGCAGAGAGATACACATGAGGATTTAGACTGGGGAAGAGATACACATGGAGGATTTAGCACTGGGGCAGAGAGATACACATGGAGGATTTAGGACTGGGCAGAGAGTACACATGAGGATTAGCACTGGGGCAGAGAGATCACTGGAGGATTTAGCACTGGGGACAGAGTCACATGGAGGATTACACATGGGACAGAGCACATGAGGATTTAGCACTGGGGCAGAGAGATACACATGGAGGATTTAGCACTGGGGGAGAGAGATACACATGGATCATTTATCATTGTGGGACAGAGATACACAACAGTCATCCACCTCGGCACTCTTATAGCTTGAATCCCGATCGCACTACCATTCTGTGGGCTTATATCAAATCATAGTAAAGCTCAGTGTAGAGTTCACAGCTTGGCACTGTTCTAACTGATGCAGATTATGGTGGTTTAAAACCATGAGACTGCGATCTTAAGGAAGAGGGTTTGGATCATGTTAGGCCACCGCCAGAGAGTGTACAGCACAAAGGCCTGAGGCCTGAGGTCCGTCCGCCAGCCTTTAGGAAATCACTCCGAGGGACATTATTCACGTGATGAATGGCTGGTTCTTTCCTACGTGGCCTCGAGAGGATAAATCATCACACAGTGGACCTAAGGAGTGTCTAATTAACAATTAACAGCCTGTTGCAATTCTGAGGTTGCGCTTGTGGCTGGAACAAAAGCCAGTGTACTCAGGGGGTCGGGCGGGCGTGAGTTTGAGAAGCGCCGTTCTCGGGAAACGGACCTGCCGCCGGCAGACCACTGTGGTGCCGACCTGTAAAACACTGGCGGGCCGACGGAGATCTGGATTTGGCTCAGAGACGGCTCCTCATATGCGCAGAGCAAAACGCTCAACGTTAAATCAACTCCTATAAGAGTACGCTGATTTTGAAAGAGCAAACTATCTCTTTTCATAAACTCTCTTTGTTAAAATGATATAAACGTCATTAAACCGATATAAACTCGGTTAAACCAATATAATCTCTGTTTAAGTTGACATGTTGCTTAAGATTTTACTGAGTAGCTCAGTAAAAGTACACAGTAGTACACAGTAATCACAGTAATTTGTAAATACGTTTCTATTGGAGAGACAGTCTTTAGTATTGACACAGTGATGAAAGCATACTGATGTGGGTTGTGTGTGTGTGTGTTTGTATAGGGGTGTGTGTGCCTGTGTGGTGGGGGTGCATGTGTAGGGGTGTGTTGTGTATGTTTGTGTGTATGTGCGCGTGGGGGGGGGTTATGTTTGTGTGTGTGTAGGGGTATGAGAGGAGGGGGCTTGGACATATCATGTTTGGTCAGAAATATTGCGGTCTGTTCTAGGCTTGCTGTCTAACAGGCTGGCTTTCTGGAGTCTGAAGGGGAGGTCAGTGTAGTGTACGTTTGTCTTTACCATGTGATTGGAGACCACCCATCGGGTTGCAAAAACACCCCTGATCTCTGGGGGGCTACCTCCAAATGTGCAGAGGAAACCTCAAATCCATCAAAGCGCAGAGAGACTTTCATCCTTAGTCTGAAGAGATACATTTTAATCTTTTGTGGAATGTGCTTTTCACTGAGTCTCGATCCCATGACCCGTATCGTTGGCAGTCTGAAGACCCCCTAAGCCTCACCTCCCCACGTCTCCTCGGTATGGTTCTCTAAATGTCAGCCATTAAAGGGGCAGAGGAAGGTGGAAAGAACCATACAAAAAAAACTTTGCTCTACTGTGTTTTGGTCCTATATGGACCTTGCTATATGGTCAGATGAAGAACTCCAGCAGTCATAATGTATATGCAGTTGTTTTGATGAAAATAGTGCGAATACATGTGAAATGTATTTGATTTATTGTGCTGTTTTAACAGCCGGGTCACATAAATCTTATGTGTTCATAAAGTGGGTCATGAGTTTGGAAGGTTCTGGAAGCCCGGGCCCGGCTGAGTTCATCTGTTATGACACACAGCTGACTGGGACTAAAGCCCCCCCGCTGGGACGGGTCCATCTGGCACCACGGGAGCAGAAGGCACGTGCTCCGTGGCCTGCCCCCCCGCCCAATCCCAAAAAACCCCACCGTGGACTTTTCCCCCTCCGCCACCCATGACGGGACATCCGCCAGGGTCCGCAGAGGTCGCCCAACAAAAACCATCGCCCGTCGCCACAGCAAGGAGCGCTAACAAGTGGGCGGGGCCAGACCCGTGCACGGGGCGAGACGTTCGTGGACAGAACGTTTCCGGGGGGTAGGTGGGGGCTGAAATTAAAAAAGAGGAACCTGCTTTTAGGAACTAATGCGACTGTGCTCTACTGCGCCCATATGTTTTCACGCTTGTTCCCCCAGGAAGGGCTTTCCGTTGTTGCCACAGCGAGCCCCACACCCTTGCCTGCTTTGATTCAGCCGTGTCGAACGGGAGCGTGTTTGCCTGTCAGCGCCCGGATTAGCCAAGTGATGGACTGCGTGGTTTTGCCGTTGTACCACAGTGCCGCCACATAGTTAGGGTCTCCTGCTATTGTTTTACAGAGAGCTGATGCAAGATGACAGTGCTAGGCTGTTCCCATAGCTTTCTGCAATGACACTTCAGAATTTTGTGACAATAAGACGTGACGGGGCAGCTAGTCTCATTGCACAACTAATTCAGTTTTGGGAGACAAGCAAACAGCCCTGATCGCTGGGGAACAAAGGGGGAATCAACAGCCGATGGACAGATAAATGTGTGTGTAGCTGATAACATTGGAGTCAGTGTTGAGCTGACATAACAATGAGGCGGCCTGCTCAGTTTTATTTCACACGTGTGATGAGGCAAGTGTGTAGCTATGCGCCATAAATCCTGTGTAGCACTATAATCATGACACAGCACTGCTCATAACCAACCACGACAGCTTATTACAGCACCATCTTCACAAGGGTAGCGCAATGTCACTGTGAACGTGTATGGGGCAAATTTTACTGAACAGATTTCAAACGAACTCTTCCAGAGCAATCGTGGTATACATTGCGTCAGCGACAGTGTCTATCGCAAGCTGTGATACCATCAGCGACCTTAAGTTAGGAACACGTTAAAAAAGAGAAAAGGATACAAAAGAAAAGAAAAGAAACGGAACACCTGAACATGCTGGATCAGCTCCTCGTTTCCTGCCTGCCTGCCTTGTCTTAAAACGTACTTTAAGATGCAGCAGACTGGAGGTTTTAATCTTTTACTTTGAAATGGTGGTGGATGGATATGCACTCCCACCCCCCCAAAAGCCTTTGAGCTATTCTCCCTTTGGCCTTTGGTCTGCAGGCCGCATGCAGGATCCCTGCTCTCCTGTTCCCCTCCCCAGCTCAGATTTTTTAGGCTAATGTAGACTTCAGCCCCGGTGCTGTGTGATCCTCCAGCAGGGGGTGCCACCTAGCTCTGGCTGAGCTGGGCCAGGTTCTGTGATACTCAAAGCTCCCCTCTGTCAGGACTTTGGCCCATCATGGCCAGCATCAAAGGCACTTCCAAACTGCAGGCCAGGGACATCCAAACTTTAGGCCAGGGACCCCCAAACTTTAGGCCAGGGACCCCCAAACTGCAGGCCAGGGACATTCAAACTTTAGGCCAAGGACCCCCAAACTTTAGGCTGGGGATCCCCAAACTGCAGGCCAGGGACCTGTAAACTGTAGGCTAGGGATTCCCAAACTGTAGGCAAAGTTGCCTTTGGTGTGACCCACAAAAAAGTAAATCATCTGGAAAACATATGTGAATGGGGAGAAAAGATGATTTAAATGTTCAGTAAACCCAACTTGGCTCATTCAAAATATGATTTATATATATAATTTATGTTCTGTCTCAACCCAGTCTTAACCCTTATGTGGTATTCGTGTTTTTGTTATTCACCCAATGTTCGTGGGTCTGGTGGACCCACAACATTATTGGGTTTTTGAAACCATACAGCCATAACAATTTATGTAAAAATACTTAACAGATGTTGACCTTATCTCAATTACAAGCAATATAGACAGCATATATGGTTAATATTTGCCATTTACCTCTGCTAGATTACACAACCAATTGCCCCTCTGGGGACAAATAAAGTTCTACTTGACTTGACTTGATTTATCAATAAAAGTGCTATTCATTTTTTTGTGCTAAAATGTGATTTTTGTAAAAGAAAAATCAATTATCAATGCATGGGTTGAATAAATCATGTTTATCATGAACAAATATAAATGAAACAAGGTTTTTATCACCATTGGTGTTTAATGTTTGAACTGAACAAATTGGAAAGACAAATTTTACATACGGTATTTAATGGAAATGATAAATGATCCCCATTGAACACAAATTCATGCCAGTCTACACACCACATGAAGGACAGAGTTTTACTGTGTGTGGGTGTCAGGAGGTCTGCCTGAGTTTCCGTTGTGTTCCTGTTTCTTTATTTATTGTTTTTTTTATTTCATTTTTTTTTATCCGTTTATTTTTATTTTATTTTTGCGTGCTTGCTTTTGTGTGTGTGTGCGAGTGCATGGGGTGTGCTTTGGTTTTTTTTTTTAGGTTTCTGGTTCCCGCCCACGCTCCGCCCCCAGTCCTGCCTGTCTGCCTCATTATTCAATCAAGCCTCGGCAGCCATCTCCACCTGCTACTCATCTTCCACTCAGTTTCTGTTGCTATATATTTCTGTTAGCCCATTAGCCTGTGCCAGATCGTGCCTCTGTTTTCTCTCAGTTGCCGTTCAAGCTTTTTGCCCTGTATCTCCGTATCTCCTGGTTTTGATTCCTTTCCTGTTTGTTGACTACGTCTCTAGCCTGCCTGCTCTGTTGCTTAGCTTCCGGTTTTTTGACTCTTGCCCGTGCCCTCGACCTGATTTTTCTGCTCCGTTTCTGCACCTTTGCCTTATTGGATTTGGATTCACAGATTTTTCGACCTGTGCCTGTTTAGCGACCACGAGACTGTTGTTGTTCCTGAAACCCTGTTTGGTATGAATAAATCGCCACTTTTTCACTGGATCTTTTGTCTGCGTTTGAGTCCTACCCCGGATCCTGACAGGTTGCAAATGTATTTCTTGGACTTGATGCATGTGTACTGTCACTCACTCATTCACTTACTCACTCACTCACATATAGTTTCAGCAGGGTGGGTAGCAGAGTGAGACACACACACATGCAACAACATCAATGACATTTACTTCAGGTACTGGAGTCGGGGGTTCTGTGGGTCGGGCGGGTGGGGCACCAGCATCCTCCTCCTGAAACCTCCTCACGATGGCTGCAGAAGCCGGGGCCCTTGGGATATGTTGTCTCCTCTGGACTTGAGGTCTTACCAATGCTTTGCCCAGCTCCTGGAGAAGGAGACGTCTCCTCTAGAGCTTCCCTCTGTTCCAATCTGGGCTGGCCCTGGGGCTGGCTGCTGAAGGGCTGGCCCTGGGGCTGGCTGCTGAAGGGCTGGCCCTGGGGCTGGCTGCTGAAGGGCTGGTCCTGGGGCTGGCTGATGGTCAATTACATTACATTACATTACATTACATTCATTTGGCAGACGCTTTTATCCAAAGCGACGTACAAAAAGTGCATTTGATGGTTAGTGGTGGTGGTTGTGGTTAGTCTAGGTATAGTCTGAAGAGATGAGTCTTCAGGCCACGGCGGAAGATGGATAGTGAGGGGGAGGTTCGGAGAGGGACGGAGAGGGACGGGGGGTCAATCTCATCCTCTCCTTCGAACTCACTATCACACTCCGAATTGACAGAGACACGATCCTCATATTCTGAAAAATCTTCATCTTCCAAAGTGGAAGACGGTCCTTCCACACTAGCTTCTCTCTCTTCTAAAATGATTCCCAAGACTCTGAGCAGAGATTCTTTTTGCTGTACTGATCGATTGTGGTAAGGAGCCAAACATGCAAATCTATTTATTTATTGTGTCCCTCCCCCAATTTGCAGTTGGGGTTGAGTGTGAGAAAATATTAAATGTTTAGAATGTTTTGAAATAACATTGTGCAGATCCCGGAAGACATTGTGTAGTTTCACACACTACAGAGGGTATAGTGTGCGGGAAAAGCGGGAGCAGACAGGTTCTTGGAGCTGTGTTGATACCTTGTGTGTTTGTGTGTGTGTTGTCCACAGAGAAACTGGGAAGTGATTTCTGATTTTGAAAAGAAAAGAAATAAGAATTCTTATGAACTGTGAGTGTGTGTGTGTGTGTGGGGATGGGGGTGTATTGGTGGAGGAGGGGTGGGTGTGGGGGGTGGTGATGGGATTTGGCTTGGTAAAATGCCTATAAAATTGTGGAGAGGGGCATGTTCAATCTATGAAACATGCTGCAAATCTAAAGGACAAACCACACACACACACACACACACACACACACATACAACAGGCCCAGGTAGGAGGAAGACAGAGTGATGGTAGACAGCAAACCTTTTTGTTTCATTTTTACCATGCTGTAATACACCAGTCATACAGTACAGTCATACAGTCATAGAGTGCACAGTCATATGCTCATACTCTAGTCTGAAGGCATGTCCACAACTTTGGCAACGCTAGGCCATGCTGTACTGAAGCACATGATATAGCCAGAAATCCCCGCCTATGCTCTGAGCGTGCCTGGTGGTTTTACAGACATTTAAAGGCGTCATTTACATCAGAACCTCTTCAGTGGTCATTAAAAAAGGAGAATAAGTGGAAAAGTGTCTGAATTCCACAGGAAAGGGTCACAGCTGACCTCATCTCGATTCTCTTCTTCTTTCATTTGTGCTGTCGTTTCTGGATTACTCACAGGAAACGCGTTCACGGGTCAGCCACTGGCCAGCTGCTTCTAAGTAAAAAAGATGAATAAGCTCACAGTCCAGTCAATGGACAATGATGTGATGTGATGGAATTTTATCGTGGCTGTACAGAGGAGTGCTTTTCACAGGAAGAGATGACCTGAAAAGTATTATCCTCTGTCAGGTCAGAAAGTTACCCCCAGTCTGGAACTGAAACTGGAACCTAGATTAAGTAATTAAATAAATAAATGAACAAAACTTAATGATGAAGATTCATACTGCGATGGAAGAAAGGTTTTTTTTTAAACTTCTGAGCTGCCTGAGCTTCCCTAAGCTCCAGTCATTGAAAACAATTCATATGAGCGTGAACGAGTCCAAATGAACCACTGGTGTGAACTTCTCTCTCATTAAGTGCCAGGTCTCCTGCGAATTAATTAAAAACAGGGAGGGTTAATCCTCTTTTCCCATTGCAGGAGCTGGAGTGAAGGCAGACAGGGATCCGCTCGCCCCCCTACACAAAGCCAGCGCCCTCCACAGGTCCCGGGACTCCAGACAAAGAGACGTCTGGCTCCGCCAGCTGCAAACAATAGATGCAGGAGCGACAGCAGGGAAGGAGAAGCAATGGCAGGCCTCTCTCCCCATCGAGTTCAAGCAGAGTTAACGCTTATAGCCATATAATTTAAAACATGAGTCCAGCTATATGCTTGAAGATCTGTATGGAGCAAAGGCAAATTTATTGTCGCTTTGATTTTTGAAAGTTGTTTGATACCTTCAGAACAACTGCATTTTCCTCACACAAACTCAGATGGTTTATTGCCAACTTGACCAAGACTCGGATGTAGACAAACAGGAGAGCTTGATGAGAGCTCATCACGCTGCTCAGGCTTTCTCTGTGGTCTGAAGGAGACCCCGTGAGTCAAAATGCATCTTTCCAGAATGCTGCTTGAACTTCTATGCTGCATATCAAACACAGCTTCACCGTCTCAGCCAATACTGTCCTTCCACCTCTTTTTTGGGGTTCATGGTGTTGTGCCATTGGCTGAGCGTACTTGGGGGTTTTATGTTTTTGGTAGACTCTATGGTCACTCATAGTCACTACAATATGATAACCACAGCAGACCCAGACAGGCATTGTGGAAGTTCAGGCTCTCAGGTATGCCCTCAGAAGTGCATACTCATAGCCTCCAGCATACTGTCCTCACACAGCTCTCAGGTACACCCTCAGAAGTGCATACTCATAGCCTCCAGCATGCTGTCCTCACACAGCTCTCAGGTACGCCCTCAGAAGTGCATACTCATAGCTTCCAGCATACTGTCCTCACACAGCTCTCAGGTACGCCCTCAGAAGTGCATACTCATAGCCTCCAGCATACTGTCCTCACACAGCTCTCAGGTACACCCTCAGAAGTGCATACTCATAGCCTCCAGCATGCTGTCCTCACACAGCTCTCAGGAATGCCCTCAGAAGTGCATACTCATAGCCTCCAGCATACTGTCCTCACACAGCTCTCAGGTATGCCCTCAGAAGTGCATACTCATAGCCTCCAGCATACTGTCCTCACACAGCTCTCAGGTACACCCTCAGAAGTGCATACTCATAGCCTCCAGCATACTGTCCTCACACAGCTCTCAGGTACACCCTCAGAAGTGCATACTCATAGCCTCCAGCATGCTGTCCTCACACAGCTTTCAGGAACGCCCTCAGAAGTGCATACTCATAAAAAGAAGGTTGCAGTCTCCTGTCTTGGGAGAAAACTGATTTATACTGGAGGTGATAGATGAAACTTTACTAGCAGATCCTAGCACCCAATGGACATTAAAGGTTTCCTGGCAGTATTTAAAGAGTGGTGGTATCAGCCTGGATTTCCAAGCAAATAAGGGCAACATATATTCACCCTGCGGCTGATTACACAGCTTCTCACATCCCAGCTGGTGTACTCTGGTTGCCCTACATTGCAACTAATATTAAAAATAGTTGCAGTTGAAGTTCAGCACTGAGGGGTTACAAATGAAAGAAAGCACTTTGGAAAAGCTCAAGCATGTGTAGTACCTGTGCATGTCACAAGGGGGCAGTAAGGCCAGCAGAATTGGGGGGTAATGAGCTGTGACTTCTGCAGGTAATTTTGTGTAGTCAGGTTACATTATATTATCTGGTTTTATACTTCTATGTGTGAAATAGGCTACTGACAGAAATAAATAGTAAAAACAACCGCAGGACTATTTTATCCTTAAAACCACTGATTTCATTACCTTTATTTCTCATGTGTTTTATCCTTTTTGTCTGTTTTTTTCTTTAGTGGAGCACTTCCCGAAGTAGTCATCCGAAACTGGCCCTGGATGCGCCTTTTCCAGGTTCAAATGCGGTAGGATCCCAGGGTCTCCTGGGTGTGGTAACACCCAATATAAACAAGGGTGTCAGTGACCATCAGACCAGAGGCGCGACCACGCCCGAGGGAGGGTGGCTGACACCCCCCTCCCCCATCTGAAGACCGGCGTGTCCAAAAGAAACACCGGCGTGTTGAGAAAAGCAGAGGTTAGAGGCAGGGCTGTGGAGTATCAGACGGTCAGATAGCAGCCATTTTGGCTCGAGGCTAGAGATCCTGAACTAGGCATGTTTGCGCTTCGATGAGGCCATTAAGGATGAGGCTGTTCCATGTTTAGCAATCAGCCATCGAATTCTAGCTGCTGGAGGCATGCGAGTGCTGATCTGAGTTTTAGCAGCTATCTCCATTCATGTCACATCTGAGGCCATGCTGCTGCTAGCTGATCTGAGCAGTTCGCTCTAGCTGAATCTGAGGCTGCGCGCATGTTCTGCGCATGCTCTAGCTGAATCTGAGGCCATGTTCTGCGTGCTCTAGCTGAATCTGTGGCCATGTTCTGCATGTTCTAGCATGAATCATGTGTGCCGACTAGTTTCTGCATAGTTTACTATTCAGCTGATAATACTGTAGGCCCATGTCTTGTGCATGTTCTAGCTGAATCTGAGGCCATGTTCTGCATGTTCTAGCTGAATCTGAGGCCATGTTCTGCATGTTCTAGCTGAATCTGAGGCCATGTTCTGCATGCTCTAGCTGAATCTGAGGCCATGTTCTGCATGCTCTAGCTGAATCTGAGGCCATGTTCTGCATGTTCTAGCTGAATCTGTGGCCATGTTCTGCTTGTTCTAGCTGAATCTGCGGCCATGTTCTGCTTGTTCTAGCTGTTCGTCAAAGTACCTACTCAGTCCCAGATTTCCACGGCCTGCATGTGAATAATAAGAGAATCTAGCACCTTCTCTATGAGTTTACATGAAATGCCACCCAACACATTCTGCGAATCTGTACAGCCATCTTGGTTCAGCTGATTCATCCATAATGGTGCCCTCAAGAGATAACTGTGCCCCACACTCCAGTGCTGCAGCTCTGCGAATTCTATAGGCCATCTAAAGTTCTACCAGAAAAACGTCTGCGTTCCCACTCTTAAGCAGGACAGAAAGGCATGGATTTATTCTCTTTTCCTCGACTGAAGCTTTGTTTCTGAGGTAAGACTGTGCTGATACTCCAGTAGTCTTCCAAACCTTGCTCAGAATGTGAGTTTACCTCTGAATAGCAAGGCCCAGTCAAAGCCAGACAGCAGCTGTCGGATATCAGACCCCAACCCCACAGCAATACCTCAGAGGGTGCAGGAGTAAGTGGAGAAAGGCACGGGTGAGATTTTGTAAATCCCCATGGCAACTACGCACTGATGAAACCCAGAGACAGGTTTTTTTTTCCTACCAAAATGCCATGCTTGATCACATACCAAAGAGAGTACTACTAGAAATTTCCAGGGATCTGAAAACCTTCAGGAAACAGCACGTACTGCGGTACGTACTGCCAGTAGGGAGCCCAGGCACAGTTAGTGGATGTTAGCCCTACACAACAAACACAGAACTGAACCTTAATTAGAATCAGACATCAGCTGGGTGAGCATCTCACGGACGTTTTGAGGTAGATTCGAATATATTAACTCAGTCATGCAGGAACAGATACTGACGCATGCACTCTCTCTCTCTCACACACACACACACACGCACACATATACAGTACACACACATACACACAAACACACAAAGATACACACACATACAGACACACACCACACACAAATCACACACACACATGCATATACACACAGACACACACATGCATGCACACACACATACACACACACACACATAAAGCACACAAATATGCATACACATAAGCAAGAACACAAACTTAGACAAAGACACACACACACACACACACACACTGGCACAAAGACAATCACATACTCATAAGCATACACACATACACAAAGCTGAAGAACACACATTGAAAGGTACGCAACTCATACTTGAATTTTTAAAATTTGCATGATAGCAATTCCGAGAGAAGTTCAATAACAAAATAAATGAATAAAACATGTTTTATTAATACATTTCTTGCTCTGGAGAAATGTACTAATCACAGACTACTATAGGAATATGTAGATTGTTAACAACAGGATTTCAGGATTCAGAGATAAGTAGAGCCTCAGAAATGAGTCAGAGCCAAATGGATTGCTGAGCTTTGCTTTGTGAAAAATAAAAGGAGAAAATGGCAGAGAAAAACAAGCTGAGATCAGCACTTTGTGGCACCCCGTAACAGCTACCCTAGTAAGTTTACAACAAAAGCATTCCTTCCTTGCCCTAAAGTCAATCATATCAACAAGTTTCATACAAATCCAGACACCGTGTACGTTGTTTAGTCAGACAGTTTGACATACACCTAGAGGGGAAATAACCTCCACATGACCTACTGGTCCCAGATGTAGAGAAAGAACGCTATCGCCACCTACTGGAGCTTCTAAGCACTTACCTTCGAAGTTCTGCGAGCTGCAACGGAACATTCCTGAAATGTGGATGCCCGTCGTGCAAACAATCATAAGCCTATATAATGAAAACTCCGATATCTCAGAGAATTAAAAATAAAACAAACATCCTCCGGTAAGACTGCTCAGTGTCCGTGCTCTTCAGTGGGCGGGGAACAGAGCCGTTAAAATCTAATTTCCGCCGGCTTAGACACTGTCGGAACACTCAATTTCCTATTAAGAAATTTAATATCAATAAAGGAATAATTTAAAAAGTAAAGTAACCTATTTCTCAGAATATTTACAGAGTATTATCTCTATCTCAGACAGCTAATTTTTTTAATACACATTATTTCAGTTTTAGTGAATATTTTCATTTTCTTTTAGTGACAGTTTTTATGAGTGATAAAGTATATGTTAGTTATGTTCTGATGGTTTTGATGTCTTACTGCCTTTACAGTTGTAGGTATACCTCATCCAATGGTTTGTGGTTTAGAGAAAGAAAATACACTTCAGGTAATCCAAAGCATTTTACACAATGTCATCATGCCTCCTCAGTCTGTACATGTATATGTTACCTGCTTATTCTGCAAAAAAAGAATGTTATTATGTTTTCAGGTGGAATTATTTCCTATGGTATGCAACCTGATAGCACTGCCTTAAAGGGAAGAATTACCCGCAAATTATAAAAACCAAAATGTGCATTCAGAATCACAAACAAACACTATAAAAACAATCTTTTCATGTGTATAGATTATGGAAACATCACTTAAAAAACCACTTTGGCATTACTAGAAGTATATTTTCTTGCTTAGGATCGCAAATTCCCAAATGCTCCTACAACATCCATTGTTCATCACAAAGGTATAACAAATTCTGTAATCAAAATATCCTTCATTGTACATAAAAACCGCCTCGGCTGATTTAAAACCTGAAACTCCCAGGTGAACCTTTTCCAAAGATCAAATTTAATTTAATTGTTTTTAAGGACAGATCAGGCGAAGTGTATTGATATGGTAAACACATTATATTCAAGGGTTTGCAGTTTTTAATTGTTAGTTGAGCAAAGTATTATTTATAACGTACCTATATTGTTCAGATCTTTTTATTATAACATACTGATATGCAGTGCCGTTATACTGTTGCATAAATTCAGCATAAGGACCTAAGGACTCAAACCTGCAGCCTCTGCATTACATGGCCTGTCCTCTAACCATATCACTACACTGCCAGCCCAAAGCGCCAGGGATTACTGAGTAGGGAGGATTTTAGTCAGTATTTCCCATGACTCATTGCACAACAGTGCCCCCCTCTGGTTGAGCAGCACAGTCTGTGCAGAAGTGCAGTCACAGAGACACACTGGCAGCACGCCATTCACCAGAGAATGTGTTCTGTCTGAGCTATCCACAGCTAATGACAGAGAGTGTCTGTGTGATAAGACTGCAACACTCATTTGTATATTTCAATTTAGGAGATAATACAAACGATGGATCAAAACATGCTTAAAAGTATTAGCATAACATTATGGAAAACATCTTAAGCAAAATACCACAGAGGAAGAATAACTGCAGAGGGGAGATCACACAGTGAAGTGTTCAGAGTAATAATACCACAGAGAAAGAATAACTGCAGGGGGGGGGGGGGGTCACACAGTGAAGTGTTTAGAGCAGTGGTGTCAAACTCGTTGCCATGGAGGGCCGTGTGTATGCAGGTTTTCATTCCAGCCTCAGATCTTGATTATATAATTAGTTAAATTATTTGCTGAATTAGGGATGCAGGTTTGTGCACAATGGTGACCCGACGTCTATGGTGACCCGCATTGTCTAAATAAAAATTTTCTTATATTCTGTGCTTCAATGCAGTTAAACGCACATGGCTGAATGAGTAATTGGACTCAATTAAGGAAGCATTAATTGGTTGGAATGAAAACCTGCATACACACGGCCCTCCATGGCAACGAGTTTGACACCACTGAGCTAGCGTAAATGCGTAAAAGCACAGGGCTCACACAATTAATATTTCAGCCGTCCTCTCACTGTTGCTCTTTCCGCTGTGAAACACGTTTGACTGATCTGTATCATTTTTCTGTGTCATTGTTTGTAGCGGTAGGCTAATTCATAGGCATATTTATGAGGAAACACTTGCTGTGCTGTAGGCTGCCGCTATTGTGGCCAAAACATTTTTTCCTGTACAATCGCCTAGGCTTGTTTGAGCAATGAAAAACACAGCATATGCTCCAAAATAAAAAGAGCATGCTATGTAGGGGCGACATAGCTCAGGAGGTAAGACCGATTGTCTGGCAGTCGGAGGGTTGCCGGTTCAAACCCTGCCCTGGGCATGTCGAAGTGTCCTTGAGCAAGACACCTAACCCCTAACCACTAACTGCTCTGGCGAATGAGAGGCATCAATTGTAAAGTGCTTTGGATAAAAGCGCTATATAAATGCAGTCCATTTACCAAATTGTTACGAGATGTAGGCTACTGAGGTGAACAGAGAAACAAAAGGTAGGAACCGGGATAAACAAGGAAGAGATATTTAATAAACTATTATAAAATAAGCACGATTACAACGAGTAACGAAGCACAAGAGACCACACCCAGCAAATGTAAGGCACTGAATACGAAAGATTAGACAAGACATAAGTCATTTGCTGCCCTCTGGTGGCAGCCAAGGGTTATGACACATAGCTAAAATGTAGTTCTTGTCTGAAAATTTAACAGCATTAGTAGGATTGTTTGATTAAAAGAAAAAAACCTAATATCACGAACATAAAGAAACAAGAACCTACATTTGGGGCTGATAATTCAAATTTTGGTGGGGGTGGGAGGGGGGGGGGTATGGGACTTGAACATTTGATAGGGGGGCGTTGGTCTACAAAAGATTGAGAACGCCTGATTTACCATTTCAGAGTAATAATACCACAGAGGAAGAATAACTGCAGAGGGGAGATCACACAGTGGAAGTGCTCAGAGTAATAATACCACAGAGGAAGCACATCAAAGGGGAATCCAGCCCCAGCCCCGGATGGACTGAAAGCCTCCAGGCAGCGATTTATGGCCAGGCTGAGTCTCAGATCACATTCAAGAGGAAGAAAACAAGACCTGGAAGATAACCTGAATGATTCAGAAAGCATTTCACAGCCAAAGCCTGGCTATGCAATGGATTCCCCAGACCACAAGGGGGCGCATGCATCCAGAGATTTGCTAGAGGTGCACACCAAAGGCAATGTCTGTATAATCCGCATTTAAACGCTGGTCAAGCCTTTAAAAGTGTGACTGACTCCACAATCAGTTGAAAGTTCATCTGACAGTAAAACAGATATGAGAGAGCAGTGTTTTGGTAGATCATGTGCATTCTCTGTGCCACACATCAAAATAAATAAATAAATAACATGAACAGAAAAGCCCTGATAATGTGTTACAGTACATTTTTATTTCCACCTGATTCCAAACCAGGTGAGGATCAATGAGCTATTGGAACCTGAAGAAGGAATCACATGCCATATTTCCTAATAAAAAAACGGGTACCACCGGTTCAAATCAAAAATGTTCTACAAAGGCTCTGCAGAAATCAATAGAAAGGTTAAAGGCAGTAAAATTATGTAATTATGCATGTAATGAGCTGCTCTGTGTCTGTGAGAAGCTCCTCTGTGCCTGTGATGAGCTGCTCTGTGTCTGTGATGAGCTGCTCTGTGCCTGTGATGAGCTGCTCTGTGTCTGTGATGAGCTGCTCTGTGCCTGTGATGAGCTGCTCTGTGTCTGTGATGAGCTGCTCTGTCTGTGATGAGCTGCTCTGTGCCTGTGATGAGCTGCTCTGTGTCTGTGAGAGCTCTCTTCCTGTGATGAGCTGCTCTGTGTCTGTGATGAGCTGCCTCTGTCCTGTGATGAGCTGCTCTGCTGTGATGAGCTGCTCTGGTCTGTGATGAGCTGCTCTGTCTGTGATGAGCTGCTCTCGTGCCTGTGATGAGCTGCTCTGTGCCTGTGATGAGCTGCTCTGGTCTGTGATGAGCTGCTCTGTGCCTGTGATGAGCTGCTCTGTGCCTGTGATTGAGCTGCTCTTCTAGCTGCTGTGGATGAGCTGCTCTCTACCTGTGATGAGCTGCTCTGTGTCTGTGATGAGCGGCTCTGTGTCTGTGAGAAGCTCATCTGTGCCTGTGATGAGCTGCTCTGTGCCTGTGATGAGCTGCTCTGTGTCTGTGATGAGCTGCTCTCTACCTGTGATGAGCTGCTCTGTGTCTGTGATGAGCTGCTCTGTGTCTGTGAGGAGCTGCTCTCTACCTGTGATGAGCTGCTCTGTGTCTGTGATGAGCTGCTCTGTGTTTGTGATTAGCTGCTCTGTGTCTGTGATGAGCTGCTCTGTGTCTGTGATGAGCTGCTCTCTACCTGTGATGAGCTGCTCTGTGTCTGTGAGAAGCTCATCTGTGCCTGTGATGAGCTGCTCTCTACCTGTGATGAGCGGCTCTGTGTCTGTGAGAAGCTCATCTGTGCCTGTGATGAGCTGCTCTGTGCCTGTGATGAGCTGCTCTGTGTCTGTGATGAGCTGCTCTGTGCCTGTGATGAGCTGCTCTGTGTCTGTGATGAGCTGCTCTCTACCTGTGATGAGCTGTTCTGTGTCTGTGCCAAGTGCATGTTTTGCATGGAAACCCTGACGAGCTGCATGGTGTCATTGCTGAAGTCCTTCATGCTCACTCTCCACAAACTCAAAAATGAGATATGACGACATCCATCCCAATTTCTCTCTGCTGTACTTATACTGGATTTGTTGAGCTGAATTATGATTATGATTATTATTATTGTTATTATTATTACAGACTGGTGACTGTGCAGGCTGTGCAGTGATGGGCTGAATCCATTTCAGAATGCTGGTCTTTGCCCTCCTGAAAACACAGAAGCAATTTAGCAAATTATCGCCACTAACTCTGCAGCCCACGAAGATTAGAACTTACCACATATATGTAAAATATATGCAAAAGTATTGGGACAGTGACACAGTTTTTGTTGTTTTGGCTCTGTGCTCCAGCACTTTTGATTTGAAACAGAGTGGACCGTCAGCTTTCATTTGAGTGCATTGACATCCATATTAGGTGATCCGTGTAGGAATTACAGCCCTTTTTATACATGGTCCCCCATTTTAGGGGAGCAAAAGAACTAGGACATTTTGCACAGCTGTTTCTAGGCCAGCTCTGTATCTTTGTATCATTAGTTCATGTGGAAGAAAGCTAACAAAAGGTCCAGAGGTGATTCTAGGTGTGGCTTTTGTATTTAGAGTCTCTTGCTGTTGTCTCTCTACATGAGGACCAAATAAGAGTCAATGGCATAAATGCAAGCCATCCTGAGGTAGAAAACTCGATGAATCGATCAGAGACATTGCCACACACTGGGTGTGTAAAAATCAACTGTTTCACACGTTAGAAAGCAAGAATGCACTGGGGAGCTCAACAATAGCAAATGACCTGGTAGACCATGGAAGATCACTGTAGAAGATGACCGAAGAATACTTTCAATTGCAAAGAAAGAGTCCTTTTCAACTGTCGAACAGATCAGGAACAATTTCGACCATGCAGGCATAGCTGGGTCATAAACTACATTAATACAAAGAATTCTACACAAGCATAACCTCAGTGGATTCATTGCATGATGCAAACCACTGGTAAGCCTCAAGAACAGAACGGCCAGATTACAGTTTGCTAAAAGCTACATAAAAAACTGCACAGTTCTACATCATAGTCTTATGGACAGATGTGACGAGTATTAACCTGTACCAAAGTGATGGAAAGAGGAACTGCTGATCATCCCCGTCATCTGTGGAACACGGTAGAGGTTAGGGATATGGCTTGGGCATGTATGCCACTGCAACTGGCTCACTTGTCTTTATTTATGATGTGACTGTTGACGGCAGCAGCAGGATGAATGCTGAAGTGCGCTTATTGTGGGTCGCTTTGGATAAAAGTGTCTGCCAAATAAACGTAATGTAATGTACAGAAGCATCTTATCTACTCAGATCCAACCAAATGCCCCAAAACTCATTGCCTCGCTTTGGAGCAGGACAATGACTCCAAACTGCTACTGCTAAAGCTACCAAGGAGTTTTTCAGGGCCAAAATGTGGAACATTCTTGATTGGCCAAGTCAATCACCTGTCCTGAATCCAACTGAACATGCGTTTCACTTGCTGAAGACAACACTGAAGGCACAACGCCCCAGAAGCAAGCAGGAGCTGAAGGTGGCTGCAGTACAGGACTGGCAGAGCATCACCAGGGAAGATACCCAGGGTCTGGTGATGTCTGTGGGTCACAGATTTTAGATACAAAATATTTTGGATTTTGTACCATGTATAAAATATGATGACTTAATTTCCGAATATGTTGATTCGTCCAATTCCTTTCGCTCCCCTGAAGTTCCTACGCTGATCACTCGATGTAAATACCATCATGTTAAAGCTGACAGTCTGCACTTTAACCTCATATCCATTATTGTATTTCAAATCCAATGTCAAAGCCATCAAAGGAAATATGTATGATATTTCTACACCCTGAGCCAACCAGAGGAGGATGGGTTTCCCCCTTGAGCCTGGTTCCTTCCAAGGTTTCTTCCCATCTACCACAGGGAGTTTTTGCTTGCCACTGTTGCTTTAAGCTTGCTCCTGTGGGGGTCTAAGCCAGGGTTGTCTGTGAAACATATTGAGACAATCGCTGTGAAATATGCTCTATAAATAATTTTTTATTTGATATACTATTTCTTTTCAGCAGTCTAAAGGAGCTATGGGTGAACTGTGCCGGTCTAATATTGTATTTCCAGTGTTTGCCTTTGTTCCACATTTTGCTAATTCTTATGAGGAGCCAGTTGAGAGCAGATTTGTTTTACATTTGCACAATATTATTCATCATGGAATATAGTGTATTTGAAGCCCTGGAATAATCTCACTTTGTAAGTAAACCCGTAAAAAGACTGAGATACTCATGCAGTGAACAGGACCACGAGCTCAGATAAAGAACGTAGCCTACTCTAGTTTCCATGGGAATCTGACCAACGTCACTCACACTCAATTATGCATTGACTACATGCTTTATATTTGAACTGGGTAAGTTGCCAGAGGTATAATGACATTGGTCTACGAAACTGTCTTTTCTTGGTCCCATTTTTCAGTTAGAATCACGGTGGCGGATTACCACAGAATAATAAACTCGCGCCACATTCACCTGCGTTTTACAGGCTCGAAGCGGGCAACCCTTCAGGCTAAGTCGCCAATCTTGCATATTGTGTGACTTCGCTTGTTTGAAGGAGGTTGACTGCTTGCATCACGTGGCCGTAGTCAGCATCACTAGTAAAGCAAGGAGCAATCTAGGAGGCGGCGAGAGCTTTCGCTATGGAGCATCACGGCTGCGGCGCTCTCTGACTGTACGGGCTTTCAAACTCATTCCGCTGGGACTGCACTTCAAACGCACAGGTAGGCCAGTCAGTCCGGGCCAGGTCGCTGGAGACGAACTCTGCACAATCTGGCGTGTACGTGCAAAATATTTAAAAAAAATCTAAGACAAACCACAAGGGAAGACTGCCCTTCACAAAGCATGGCTATTAGAAAAAGGAAGCGTTTTTCTTTCTCCTGGAGTATTCGTTTCCTTATAGCGCCACGCACATTATACTTACGAAGAACAACAGACCATTGATATGCATTAAATAAAATCCACCACGTGAATGACTGAGCATCATTGGTTTAAATAAAAAAACATGAAGTGCGCTCCTTGATTCCACTTGCGTCGGGTAGCATTTTGCGGAAGATGCCTGAGGAATTGTTAAAGTAGGTGATGTATCGATTGCGGCGGAAGCGGTGTTGCCTTAGCTTATTTTGTGCCATTCGCCGTGAATCGTTAAATAATGATTATATACAGTAACCATATTCTCGCTTCTAATGTATAGTGCAGAACAACAGCAACATTTACGCTACAGTGTCCAGTAGCATCAGTGTGTTTATATTTGGTTGAACAAAGAGCAGCCAATGTTGACTGTGCGCAGCGTATTGCCTTGAAGAGGGTTAACTCCGAAATGAGCAAATTCATTAAATCTAGGTTAGCATATCGCAGGATTTAAAATAGTCTTGGAAGCTTCTACTGATTTATACAGCTTTTTCGTATATTTAATAACTTGTGTAATAACGAATCCACGAATTCCGTAAATGTCCGTTAATGCATTCAGTCGCATCGGATGGCACGATTGTCATTACAGTAGCGAGCAGCTACCCCGCCTATAACTCCGATTCCCTATATTTGAGAACGTATACCTATAACTGATTAGCGCTGCATTCTGTTAATAGCCAAGCATTGTATGATTGTCATAATTACACAGGAAAAGACAACTGACGAGATATCGCCATGTGCTAAAATATTAGAAAATTGTCAGTAAATGACTTATTTTGAGAAGATAATTTCTGTCGTCCTTTTTCACATTGTCAGTGTAGAAACATTTGCAATACAACCAGTGGTGATGGCGATCGTGACGTTATTTCTGCAGATAATGCCTTGAAGAAGCTGGGAAATTCAGTACAGTACTGTTCAATGGACACATGATTTTTTGCGCGCACACCATTCGCGTTTCAGAATTGTTCCCAAATTATAATACAAACATTAAATGACAATGGCTGTATTGAAATTAAGAAGGCCCATTACAATACAGTGTGCAAAAAAAGTCATGCAGCTGTTTGCATTACAAACACGTTTCCTGCGTGCAATGAAAATGTATGAATTAAACAGGTGCAGCCGGTGTACTGTAGGTCGAACAGACAACATTTAGAGGTACGGTTCTTCGGAGGTTGTCGGGCTTCCTTTAACCACATGGTCTGAAATGGACATCTTAGACGTGAACAGCTGCATTGGCATATCAACAGTATGTAAAGTACCCTGTGCTTTACCATAATGCCCTGCATAGTTCTGACTTTAATACTTAAGTATTTCAATATTTAAAAAAAAAAAAAAAAAAAAAAAAACCCTAGAAATGTTGGTGTGGCCCTGCCTTTGGGTAGCTGTGTGTTCATTAGATGGTCCGTGGAGTGCATTTGGCCGCACTTCCGTGTGGCTGGTGGTGCACATCTGGCTCTGCCTTGTGTAGATTTCTGAAAGCTATGGAAATTAGTGCTTACAGCGTGTCCCTTGCCCACACACAGGTCTATATATAGGCATTTGCATCCAGCGATGCTATCCTGGTGCTTTGACAAAATGCACAGAAAATCGCTGCTCTTTCTTCAGAAGAGGATCAGGCAGGATTTAAACAGAAGCCCGTTTCTGGCACTAGTGCCTTACTTTACCTTTACCTTTCTGCATCCATCCAGATGGGGAGAGCAGTTTGAGCAAATGTGGCAGAGTTGTGTAACGTGCAATGACTTACCCTTGGTATGAAGCTGCAAACAAGGGCTTCAGAATCCAGGCCTTGCTTATGAATGCACAGTACAACACTCCCTCCAGGAACATGTCTTAGTATATCAGGTGAAATGCTGACAGTCTCCCTCCATCCCAAGTCTTGTACCTGCAGGGGTCCATGAAGGCTCATTCCTAACTGGGTTAATCTACTGGTCGGGATGTTGTGTCTGCTATTAATGAAAGCTGAATATGTGATCGATCCTCGTTATTTTGCAGCCGATTGTGTACCTGAGGGGATGGAGATGGATGCAGGTGCATTTCTGCTGACTGGGTGTTCAGTCAGGCAGAATCGGTTCGACTGTTAGAGGTGAAAAATAAGTCTGCCGTCTCAGATCCAGGTGATGGAAGTTCACTGTCCAATCGGATGGTCCTCAATCGGAGTACCTGTGCCGGAGAAGTGTGAGTGCAGAGCAAAGTCTTCAGTGTAGAATTAACTCTGATAGAGTTCTTTTAACTCTAATAGAGTATACTACTGCACTGAAGAACTGAAGAGGAGTTGATTTAACACTGACAGTGTTGTTGTGGCAGAGGGGCTTCTGATCGAGTTGTTCACTTGACGTTGTCAGACATCCATTCATCCATTATCTATACCTGCTTATCCTGGGCAGGGTCGCGGGGGATGCTGGAGCCTATCCCAGCATGATGCTGTCAGACATCCATTCATCCATTATCTATACCTGCTTATCCTGGGCAGGGTCGCGGGGGATGCTGGAGCCTATCCCAGCATGACGCAGGCAGACAACCTGTTGGAATTTGTGTTCACTTGTCAAGTGGTCTCTGACTTGAGTGAATGAGTTTTAGGAAGCTTCTTGCTTGTTTGCTGGCTGTTGGGTCTGCTTGTCCACAGAGACTATATGACCACAGAAACAGCAGTATTACTTGCTTATTTGTTTACAGACACAGTTACAAACTGTCAGAAAGGGCAGTCCCCCAAAATGGGAATGTCTGTGTTTTTACACTCGATAGGAAACTGCCTTGCCAAAGAAAATGTGGGCTGTTGCTCCTTTTGATAGGCTGAATGCCTATGTTTTCTGTTGAGCTAAACCACATTGTTTTTTTTTTGTTTAAAATTTTTTTTTTAAATAGTGGGACAAAAACTAAATGTACTGAGGTGGCAGAACAGAACTCAGTCTGCCATGTCTAGATGAATCACTCCCCCTCACCCAGATTCTGTGAGTTGACTCCGCAGAGATTAGGGTCAGGATGGGCTGAATGTTTGGGCTTTGGCACTAGTTGTTTTTGTGAAGGTCAGGCCCGCCGATAGTGAGATGACCTTTGACCCTGTGGCCGGCCCATCAGAGCCACAGTCACACGTGTAGCTTAAGAGAGCTCACAGTGCAGCAGATCTACACGGATGAGGACCGAGGAGACTCAAGGCCCTCTGAGAGTCACATCTTCTCCCTGCTCTGCCGGTCTTTATGGTGTCAGAGAGCTCTTAATGTGCCCAGGAGCCAGTGGGATCTAATGAGGAGAACAGGCCTTTCAGCCTGTCTGGGTTTGTCATTTGCCTGCTGCCTGTCCCTTTTACTGCTGCGATTCTGCATTGCGTCCGTTCTTTCACCAGTTTGAAAACCAGAGGAGAAACTGTGCTGAAGTTTTCTTTAGTGCGGAGACAACTGGAGTTTTTCCCTCTAAACCCTCATGATTAGTTAAACATCCTTGTCTTCTAACCAGATCATATCTAACAAGACAAGGTAAAAACTAGTATATGGCTGGACCTAACACACGTGATCTGGCCGACCAATGGTGTAACTTCATAACTCAGCTGACCAGTGGTGTAACTTCATCACTCACTCAGTCACTCAGTCACAGACATTCGCGTTTGTAGGGCTGGCCCCGCTGTTCAGGTCCAACCAAAAATAAACAAACCGTGTGCCTAAATGGTGCTACATGTGTTGCCCTGAGTTACGTGGCCCTGTGTTTCCTATCAGATACTAAAATGCAATTTAATTTTATTGATAAAAAGTTATTTGTGAACTGACAAAAACCTGCAAGCAGTTCTCAGAATTCTTTCAGACTTTAATGTCAGTATTAGTAGTGTACTATTCAGGAGAGGAAGCTCTCCTTTCTATAGAAGTCTACTAGCTATATATAGCATTGTGGCTAGCTAGCTAACTGCCATGGGTAGGAAGAGGATGCTTCTAGCAGCAGAGAGCTAGCTTTCTAATTGTAACTACAGAGATGTCCAGTAATACCAATGTTTACAAAACAGTTGAAGCATAGCTAATTAACAAGTTAACAGCCATGACTTTCCTGCTCACTACATCAGCTTCATTTTGTTTCCAGAGCGCAGATTTAGTCTAATTTAATTTAGGGGTTTAATTACCCACCTTGTCATGCTAGCTACTGGCATCAAACTCTTAGTGCTGTATATGTACAGAGGGTACCACAAGTTGTAACATACATGTGAGTGTGTGTGTGTGCATGTGTGTGTGTGTACGTCCGTGTGCATCTGTGTGTGTGCGCGAGTGTGTGTGTACACCATAAAAAGTTGCTCATGAGCTAATGTTGTCTCCTGTAGCCCTGCATGGCTAGCTATCGTGCATTTTGCTGTGGTCAGTGATCATTTTCAGGCTCTAGACCAGGGCAGGGAAAGGTAGGTGAGTCCTCCTTTGGGAAGACAGATGCACATTTTCAGCTGCTGGTGGTGAGGTGGTACGGGTTAGGGTCAGAGTGCCCCTCCATTAGGCCAGTGGCCAAGCACAACAGGGAAACGTGAGCAGTGCCTAACGTGCAGTACCCTGTGTTCCAGATCCTTTTCAGAATCGTGCCACGTGTCTCGTTTTAATAATAGCAGCACGTTACTCCATTCCAAATGAGCCAGATTTAAGTCAAATGAGGGCCCATGGAAAGCATGGAGCTTTGCAAACCATTTTAGTGGAACAAGGAAAATTTTCAGATGCAATTTTTTCAAATATGCAGCAGGATAAATACAACAATGTTGTGGTGCCCAGAGTGGTGACTATACTCTGTCTGGTCTCTAGTGAGTCTTGGCTAAATGGTTGAGAAAAATATATTTGATGTAGTATTAGTGACTGGTGCGAGTAAATAGATTGAGGAATTTTGTGAGTTTTTTATGTTGTATGTACAGGGGCAGGAAGCTTACCGGATTAACCAGGCTAATGTCAATAGGCTCAGTTAAGTCAGTCTGCCAAGCAGTGGTATGGTTCACATGGCAGACATTCACACGGACTCTGTGCCAAAGTGCACATAACACAATGCACATGCCACGGCTGCCCCGAGTGTATGTGTGCACATTTTACTCTTACACACACACACACACACACAGACACACAAACCTGTGCGCACCTACACACGCACACACACTCACACACACATGCATGCTCAAACACACACACACCTGTGCGCACCTACACACGCACACACACTCACACACACATGTGCACACACACACACACACACACACACACACACACGTGCATGCTCAATCACACACACACCTGTGCGCACCTACACACGCACACACACTCACTCACTTTGGATAAAAGCGCTATATAAATGCAGTCCATTACTCACACACACATGTGCACACACACACACATGCACACGTGCGCACCCACACACACACTCACACACGTGCATGCTCATACACACACACTCGCGTGTGCACACATATACACACACACATACCCGTGCGCACCTACACATGCACACACACTCACACACACGTGTACACACACACACACACGCATATGCACACACATGCGCACACACATACACACACACACCCACGCATACACAGACATACACACACACACACAAGCAGCAGTACACATAAACACACATTCCCTCCCACATACACACACACACATACACACACATTTATTCCCATGCTCCCAGTAGAAATGGCAGTGAAATGTAATATGGACTAGTAGGGCTGGTTCAGCTCAGTCTTGTTTCCAGAGCAGCTGGGCGGAGGCTGCCTGGATTGGCCAGTGGACAGCGAGCTCCACTTGTCTGAAACCAGAAGGCCGCTCGCACGTATCTGCAGGGAGGGAAGGTTAGAGCACTGAGCACTACATAGCCCCACTCTACATGAACTGACACAGCCCCAATCTACATGAACTGACACAGCCCCACTCTACATTAACTGGCAAAAGCCCCACTCTACATAAACTGACACAACCCCACTCTACATGAACTGACAAAAGCCCCACTCTACGTGAACTGACACAGCCCCACTCTACATGAAATGACAGAGCCCCACTCTACATGAACTGACACAGCTCCACTCTACATGAACTGACAGAGCCCCACTCTACATGAACTGACACAGCTCCACTCTACATGCACTGACACATCCCCACTCTACATGCACTGACACATCCCCACTCTACATGAACTGACACAGCCCCACTCTACATGCACTGACACAGCCTTACTCTACATGAACTGACAGAGCCCCACTCTACGTGAACTGACACACCCCCACTCTACATGAACTGGCACAGCCTCACTCTAAATGAAATGACAGAGCCCCACTCTACATGAACTGACACAGCTCCACTCTACACGAACTGACACAGCCCCACTCTACATGCACTGACACAGCCCCACTCTACATGAACTGGCCGTTTAGAGTGGAGAGAGGCGGAGCAGAGGAACAGCAGACACCCCTGTCTGTCAGGGACATGGTTCGCACGGGATTCCTCTCTCTTTAACCGCTGCCTTGTCTGAACCAGGCAGACATTTTAAAGATGCCGTACGGCTCACAGCTTGCTCCAGACTCCATCAGCGTGGTCAGTGTTCAGGGCTGGCGGTTCTGCGTGTGGTAAACAACATGGGGTCTGCGTGTTCGCCCCTGTGCTGAACACCCAGCTCCGAAAGTCATCCCCATTTTTCAAGGACACCTAGAGTCCCAGAGAGTGTAATGTATTTAGGGGGACGACCCACACATTTCCACCTGTCTACAGGCCAGAAGGAGAGCGGTAAATGATTTAGTATATTCTCCCTGGCGCGTATGTGTGTATGTTTGACATAATATGAATACTATTTGAAGAGTAAGCTGAGATATCAGTGATGCTTCACAAGTTTTAGTCTACAGGTCAGGCTTGGAAAGATCAAGCGTGCAGTTATATGCTCCTCACACTGAGTGATGAGTATTTAGCAAGAGTGAAGGGGTCAGTGTGACTATTATATTTCACACAGAAATATAATATACCTGCAGTCAGAGTGGCAGATTTATTTTCAGGGGAAATGTCTTCAATATTTTAAATAGTAGAATCAATAATGATATTATGGAATGAAAACATTGACTGAGAGAATGTGTGTAATTGTGTGCGTGTGTGCGAGCGAGAGAGAGAGTGTTTGTGAGAGTGTGAATGCGTGCGTGTGTGAGAGAGTATGTGTGTGTGTGTGTGTGTGAGTGTGCGCGCGCGTGTGTGAGAGAAAGTGTGTGTGTGTGCGTGTGTGTGTGTGTGAGAGAGTGTATGAGTGTGTGTATGCGTGCGTGTGTGAGAGTGTTGTGCTAGTGTATGTGCTTTACAGATGCAGTATGAGAGTTCACTTTTGGCACATTTCAATTCCACACTGAAATGTAAAAACTGTGTCGTACATTGAAATTTTCCTGTTTACCTCTCTCTCTTAGTCAAAATGGGCTGTCTGGAGCAGCTCTCTCTTTCTCTCTTTCTGTCTCTCTCTCGGTCAGAATGGGCTGTCTAGAGCAGCGCTCTCTCTCTCTCTTTCTGTCTCTCTCTCTCAGTCAGAATGGGCTGTCTAGAGCAGCGCTCTCTCTCTCTCTCTCTCTCTCTCTCTCTCTCTCTCTCTCTCTCTCTCTCTCTCTCAGTCAGAATGGGCTGTCTAGAGCAGCCCTCTGTCAGAAGGGATTCCTCTGCTAAATCCTTGCACAGACAGGACTGTAAAGCACAAGCAGCTCTTTGATAATTAAATCAAATAAGGTGGGGGGGGGGGGCAGGAACCAGGAAACAAATGTTGAGTCAGCTATTGTTTTTTTGACATCCTGCAACAATGAATTATCTGCATAATTAAAGTGATTTGTAACTTGAACCTGTGTTACATCACGAATATCAGAAAAGGAGGTCACTGGCGGACCCTCTGAATTGCATTGTGTCTGACAGCCCCCCTTGTCTGTCCCCCTAAACCTGACCGCACACGGTGTGGTGAGGTCGCTTCAGGGCAGAGAGAACCCCTTAATTCAGGGTAATGGTTTGCACCTCCAGAGAGAGCACTGCTTCGGTTTGTGTTCACATACTCATATTTTCACAGGCTTCAAATTATTGATTAAAGTTGTCTTTGAGTCAGACCCATAACCCTTTGGGTGTACGATCACAAATACGTGATTAGAATGTTTCTGACTGAACATTCTAATGCTGATATAACAATTAGTACTTGTAATTGAAAGCTATGGAGTTTTTCAAAAGATTAGTGAAACTCATCCAAGGAAACTACTGGGGTGAAGTTTTCCCCAGAAACTTTATGTCATGAATACACTCTCATAAAAAGGGTTGTTTAGCTTGTCTCCACACAGGGACCTTTTTAGTTCTTTATGGAACCCTTTTAAGGTAGATGTGAAAAGTAAAAAAGCTTACAAATTGAACCATTTTGCCTGACAACAAACTCTCCAGATAGGGTTCCTCTATGGAGACACAGAGGAGCCTTTAGAAACCTTTTCTGAAGAGTGAAGGTGGTAGGAAGCACCAAGGGCACTGTTACGCTCCCTTGCTCTGTGAGTCTGTGTGCATGTCTTTGTTCCTGCAGGTGGAGCTTATTGGGGCTTGAGTGCTCGACAGTGCGCACCTGTGTCCACCTAAGTAAACTGGATAAAGCCTGAAGACATCTCATTTGAAGGGGCTTTTTGAGAGACTCCCTTTTGACTCCGAGGCCTTTCTAACAGTCCCTTTACAATTTGCTGCTACCACATTTTGTTGTCTGTTTATGTTTTGTTTTAGTCCTTTTCTGTTGTAGGTTGCATGTGGTCAGGTTTCTTTGTTTGAATACGTTTTTAGATGTTTAGGCCAGAGCAGCAAAAAGTTTGCTGGAAGACTCACTCCTTTTGCTTTGTCCCGGTACTTTAGAACGGTGCTTTCTTTTAGATGAAGAGTAGCCTAGCTCTGGTCTGTTTTCTGCCTGTTAACCTATACATGGTAATGTTCTGTTTTCTATCTTATTGGTCATTTATTGGTCAATAAATATTATATTTGTTACTGTATGTAGATTTTGACTCCTTGTTTTGTTTGTGGCATTTGTGTTGCTATTCGTTGTTGTGCCCGGTTATTGGAACTCGGGCTGGCTTTTGGGACATAACAGGCACCTTAACTGATCTGTCCTGGGAATGCTATGTATGTCTGATAACCTCCTCTCGAGGTTAGTTAATTAGGTAATGGGTCAGACAGCATGTCTTGTACTATTACAACCATTTATCAGACTCTCCTATCCTTTGCCAGACTTCATGGGACCCATATCCAAAAAGTTCCACTTTTGACTCATCTGTTCATAGAACATTATTCCAGAAGGCTTGGGGATCATCATGGTGCGTTTTGCAAATGTGAGGTGGGCATTGATGTTCCTCTTGGTTAGCAGTGGTTTCTGCCTTGCCACTCTCCATGAATCCCATTTTTGCTCAGTCTCTTTCTTACTGTGGAGTCATGAACACCGACCTTAGCTGAAACTAGACAGGCCTGCAGTTTTTTTGGATGTTGTTCTGGGATAATTTGTGACTTCCTCCTGGATCAGTTGTCACTGTGCCCTGGAGAAATTTCGGCAGGGTGGCCACTCCTCTGAAGATTGACCATGGTTCCTAGTTACATTTACATTTATCCAAAGTGACGTACAAAAGTGCATGTCATGGTCATTGGGACAACTACAAAACACAGGTTTGATAAGGTACAATACTTATTTCGTACAGTTATTCAAAGCCCAGAACGCAGTCTAGTTCAGGCAGTGAACATTATTCTGACACACCCCCAGGCTCTTGGAAAAGGTGGAGTCCCAGAGCCTTAGGAATAGCTTTCCAGTTTGATTATATTTAAACAACTTTTTTTTTTTTTTCATTGCTTCTGGATTTTCTGTGGCATATTGTGCTTGTAGACTTTTTGGTGACTACATTCTGCAGTCAAGCCTGACTGTGCTCAGTCAGCTGAATCTAAATATCAATTAAATTAGGTTAATTGTGTAACCAATGGGCAATTACTTTTTTGCATGGGTGATGTGTGTTTGTAACTTTTCATTAAGTAAATTAAATTAAAAAAAATTTTAATCTGTTTTGTTTGCTAATTTTTTCCTTTGTAGTATTACATTTTGTGTAACGATCTAAAATCATTCAGTGTGACTAATATGCAATAATTGAGGAAATCAGGAAGGTGGAAATTCTTTTTCACAGCACTGTATTCCAAAATAGGTGAATTCATCTTTAAAAACTTTAAATCAAAATTTAAAATTTTTTTCTAGTGCTCTGCAAAACCAGTCTGATTTGCTATTGCCATACAATTCCCATCAAGCCTTTCACCAGCATCCCATAGACATCTTGGACAAAGGCTTTGCAGAGAACTATGGGAGATTGAGACATGGAAACATAGAAATGGCTGCAAAGACTCTTTGCAAGTATAACTTGTGATTTTGAAATGGCCATACTGCTGAGGGGTGCAGGGTCTGGCTGGCAGACAGAGATAGACCCATGACCCATGAGAACCAGTGTAAAAACAGCCAGCTATGTTTTTGGCCAGCTCTCTACCTCCTGCCCATTCAAGCTCAACATATCCCAGACATGTTTACATGAACACTAGACCTGTTGACCCCCAGCTGTGAGTGAAGTAATGATGCTAGAATTATTACATGCTCCCAATCAGAAGCATGTTTTCCAAAAGCACCCAGGTTAATGTCTGAGGGCAAACTACTGCATTAAGAATAGGCAATCTGGACAAACAATGATGCTTCCCACATGTTCATAAAGTAGTCAAAATCCCTGAGGAATTTCTTCATCATACACAATGAAAAATAAATACCAGTGATGGCTGTTCAAGCAGATGCTCTGGCACTCAAAACAGTAAACATAGGCATGTACTATCTGACCAGCACTGCAGCTGACTGGCCAAGTTCTTGGGTTCATCTGTTTTGAATTGTCCCTCGTCCCTGAAACATTGTCAGAAGCGTTACACACATAGTGCAGGTCCAGCGTACACCCTGTCCACATCTGTCTGGGAAATCTTGACTTTTGCAGATGGGAATTAATCCCTCGCTTGGTTGCAGATTCCAAATGAATCATCGGCTGATAAATCACACTATAAAAATGACTTGCTGCCATTCAGCGTTGGTCCAGGCCAGATGGAATTCTCCAGTGTTTCTCCCAGCAGATCTTTCTGTTTGCATTGGTTGTTAACCTAAACTGAAGTAGTCTGTCTCATCATGTTGTGTTGGCAGTGCTACCGAGAGTATTTCTTATATGTTGTTCATTCTGGAGGATATTTCTGCCAGCAAGGAAGTTCCAGAACCAGCTGCCATCTTATTTCTGGTTAGCTTGTCTGAGTTTGCATTTTTTAAAACATGTACTGTTCACTTGAAGCATGTCAGTTAATTGATATTTGGGAGCTTCTGAAAAACAAAAATTAACATGAAATTTGAGTCAGAAAGGCTTTTCACAAGAGAGCTACTTAACTCTGTTTCTTGTGGGAAATGGTTGCTGTGTTCTTTCTCATTATCCAGGTAAACACCTGGTAGTATTAACTGGCATTTTAATTGAATGGAATTGGCTTCTTCCCCAGTTCAGGAAGTGAACTGGAAGCAATTTAATGTGAACTGGAAAAATTGTGGCTATTTAGCCCATTTTGGTACACTGGGAAGATATGGTTCTTTTTCTGGAGTGAGTAGCAGCAAGCTTGCAAAGGAGGGGGCGTCAGACCAGTCAGTGGGAGATAGTTAGGCTAGGGACCTGGGGGGGCGGGGGGGGGGGGGGGGGGGGGGGCACTGTCTTTATCTCTCCTCACCCACCTCTGTAGATGTCCAACTCTTGCTATCTCTGCATCACTATACCCTTACAGAAATAGAACATGCTGTAATTTGTTCTAAATATGTGGACATTTTGGAAAATATAATGATAAACATGTATTTGCAGAAATGTAAAATATATATTTTGAAAATATACATTGCAATCTGAAAGGAAGAATTATTAATATTTTCTCATATTCCCATATTTTTGTTACTGAGTTCACAGTGGAGTGTCTGTACTGAGTCTACACTGGAGTGTCTGTACTGAGTTCACAGTGGAGTGTCTACTGAGTCTACACTGGAGTGTCTACTGAGTTCACAGTGGAGTGTCTGTACTGAGTCTACACTGGAGTGTCTGTACTGAGTTTATACTGTAGTGTCTGTACTGAGTCTACACTGGAGGGTCTGTACTGAGTTTATACTGTAGTGTCTGTACTGAGTCTACACTGGAGTGTCTGCACTGAGTCTACACTGGAGTGTCTGTACTGAGTCTACACTGGAGTGTCTGTACTGAGTTTATACTGTAGTGTCTGCACTGAGTCTACACTGGAGTGTCTGCACTGAGTTTATACTGGAGTGTCTGTACTGAGTCTACACTGGAGTGTCTGTACTGAGTTTATACTGTAGTGTCTGTACTGAGTCTACACTGGAGTGTCTGCACTGAGTCTACACTGGACTGTCTGTACTGAGTTTATACTGTAGTGTCTGTACTGAGTCTACACTGGACTGTCTGTACTGAGTTTACACTAGAGGGTCTGTGAGAGCAGGAGGCTGAACCAGAACACCGTCTGGGTTCTGAGAGTGACACTGTGAGGGCAGGAGGGAGACTTGGCAGGCTACCAATGCCCTTATTTCATGTTAAGGGATTATATTTTTAATAAATGAAATGCTGCCTCCACCATCCCCCACAAGAACATACATAATAAAAATAAAATTAGTCAAAAAGAGCATAATGATGTGACTGTATTTTGTCTTGTTCCCTTAAGCACAGCTGGATTGATAAACACCCAGGGCCTCACTCAGAGATAGCAGATGCTGTGGGGAGAAATGCTGGGGTAGATCAGAAAGAGGCGTGTCCCCATAAGTGTATGTATTTCATCAACACGCGGTGGACCAGGGTGCACTGCGTATCAATGCATCATGTCAATGTGTAATGTGTTAAAGATCTGTCCTTGCATTGACCAATCAGGACGTTGTTTCCGTACAGCAGCCTATAGTATCCATGCTCTCTGCTACAGCTCTCACTCGCTAATTTCACTGGCTGCTCTTGTGAATGACTGACCATCCTGCCACCAGTGAAGTGTGAAAATGAACTTTCAGATGTTTCTGGTAAAGAATTACAGAAAAAGATTCTTTACTCAACATTACTTATTAAATGTATGCAGAATTTAATGTATTCTTTTACATGGTTCAGTTGTACACTATTATTAGCTATAGTATTGTGTAGCTAATAATAATAATAGTAACACCTACTACTACTGCTACTTCTACTGCTACTGCTACTGCTACTGCTACTGCTACTGCTGCTACTACTACTACTACTACTAATAATAATAATAATAATAATAATAATAATAATAATAAAAAATACAAAATAGACATTGGAAGGTTCTGTGTTAAAGCATTTTCGATATTTGTTTGATTGCACAGTGAGACTTATTTGTGTGTGATTGCACAGTGAGTCTAGACTGTGATCAAGAGCCATTGAAGAAACACGATGAGTAAAATATTAAATATGTCTGTTCTTTATTTTTGGAGAAATATGCGTTTTAAATTTATCATCCTATTTTCAACTGGTTGAGAATGTTCTCGACTTGGTGCGTCACACGTACAGTAACCACTCCCCTTTCCACGCCCTGTAAAGAAATCTGACTGGACACACCGTCCTGCTACAAGTGTGCTGTGAAGTTTAGGCAGCAAACAGCAAGGGTGAATCCTTCTGACGTAATTTACATAGAAACTGTATGCTCAGATTGCCTAGTTTCACTCACTGTGGCCAAGCGGAATCGATAACGTTTCATAAAATATATAACTTTAAAAGGTTTAATTCAATCTTCTACTGGGACTTTTGCCGTTTATTGAGCATGTGAAAGAAAATTTTGGTGAATATAATCAAATGTTTTTCAGATTTACCGTTCGATTGAGCAAGTACCATTCAAAGTACATTTTTATGGGTTAGTGCTGTCCGATTGTGCTAGCTACTTCACATTAACCCTGTATGGCGATCAGTAAAGGCTACCAGCACAGTACCACTTCATTCTTGTCACTTCTATTACCACTGTAATGAACTAGAAAAGGCGGCAAACTACCTTTTCTGTGAGAAATGTACTGAGCTCACATGCATACACTGCTGGCAACATTCTAAAGTTCCGTTTTGCCCTCCCTACTGTCAGTCAGTTTGCTGTGATAGCTCATTCTAAATCATATTTGGGGACCCATGGATAACTCGTGACCCATAGTTTGCACCGATGGCTTACAGGCAAGACAATGCAAATATTTGACTAACGTTAGGTTCACTTAAATTCGAGTGCCTTTTAAGGACTATTAGACTATTTCTGGTTGGTTATATTCATTTATAGCTAGCTATAGCTAGGTTTTATCTTATCTTGGCTAGCTAGCGAGCAAAAATTATTATTGGATATAAGTCAACGTCCTTAGCTATCGATACTTGATATACTAAGTTAGCTAGCTTGTGAAAATTCAGTCTCCCAAGATGAGTGCGTATCATGGAGGTAGCTATGGTAACGGGGCACGGTCTGTCAATCATAGCTAACTGACAGTTCTCATTACCATGCCCAGACAGTTTGGGTGAACTTTTATAGTGGGAAATTTAGGCTTAGAAAATTAAGTTTTAAAATACATTTAAATGACTGAATAATAAAAAAAAATTATGCACATTTGTTTTGTTGTTGCCTAAAGACAACTGCCAAGTGTCACATTCAACCACCATGTTAATCCTTTAAAATCTGAAATCAGGAAGGACAGGGTTTGAGAGCCGGGGATGACTGATGAACACATGGATGAGGTACACAGAGTTTTGCACAGCTAAATCTATTGGGACTTATGATAAAATGGGCTTCAGTAGGGTCATCCACAGTGAATGGAGCTGAGCGATAAAGGACAAGGCAAATGAGTTTCAGAGCTGATGTTCTGACCATCTCATAAAGTGCTCCTCCCATGAGGTCAAGCTTTATGGGCCCAGTTATTTAGAAATGTGAAAATACTCAGATCCTATAACCTGGTTCTCCAAGGTTGTCTCTGGCAATTGGTTTATTTACGGTCAGCACTTGCTCTGTTAAAAGAGTGACGTGTTTTTAGAGATCACGGTATTGTTTCCTCTTACCTCACCCTATTGAATGTTTTTGGAAAAAGAAAATCCATTTCACATGAATGTGCGTACCTTTCCATGAGGTGACTCTACTGTTGTGCATATATGCCAGATAGACTAACTTTCCTGTGTGAACCAAGGGACTGTATTAAATAATGAGGGATGGAAGTCACTGGTGACATAACATGCACTTGATTCATGCTGTGGTTTTTTATTTTCTGTTTTAAATTGTATATCTGCAGGGTATAGCTTTTTTGTTGAAAATATAACATACAAGATTATTGTGGATTAGGCAAAATATCCATTCATCCATTATCTACCCTGCTTATTACTGGTCATGGTCATGGGGGGTCCTGGAGCCTATCCCAGCATGCATTGGGCGAGAGGCAGGAATACACCCTGGACAGTTTGCCAGTCTATCACAGAGTACACACATCATTCACTCACACACTCATACCTATGGGCAATTTAGACTCAGTTAACCTAACCTGCATGTCTTTGGACTGTGGGAGGAAACCGGAATGCCCAGAGGAAACCCACACGGACACGGGCAGTACATGCAAATTCCACACAGAGAGGCCCAGGCCGGAATCGGTCCCGGGACATTCTTGGCTGAATATATCATGATAATTCATTTGGTTGTAATGAATTTAAATATGATGTTGTTACTGTACTAGAATCTGAGTGTAGATGCTTCTGCAACATCTCTGATATTACCAGGGCATGGCTGCATCTGTGCTGAGACCAGGGCTGCTGCTGTATTCATAGAGCTGCAGGGCTGATCTGGGATCATGCGTTCCCTGTCCATATCCTATCCTTATCCATTATGAGCAAAAAGGCTGAACTGGTCCTGGATTGCCACTCTGACTCTGACATTTTAAGTCCAGGACCAGGTTTTGCTGGTTGAATCTGTAGAGCCCTTGAGTCTGTGAGAAAACCACTGCTCCACACCACAAAGGGACCGAGCCAGCCCCATCCCACACACAGCCCCAAACACAGCCCCATCCCAAACACAGCCTCGTCCCACACACAGCCCCAAACACTGCCCCATCCCACACACAGCCCCATCCCACACACAGCCCCGTCCCACACACAGCCCCAAACACAGCCCCGTCCCACACACAGCCCCATCCCACACACAGCCCCAAACACAGCCCCATCCCACACACACACTGCCCCATCCCACACACAGCCCCAAACACAGCCCCATCCCAAACACAGCCTCGTCCCACACACAGCCCCAAACACTGCCCCATCCCACACACAGCCCCATCCCACACACAGCCCCGTCCCACACACAGCCCCATCCCACACACAGCCCCAAACACAGCCCCGTCCCACACACAGCCCCGTCCCACACACAGCCCCAAACACAGCCCCGTCCCACACACAGCCCCAAACACAGCCTCGTCCCACACACAGCCCCAAACACAGCCCCATCTCACACACAGCCCCGTCCCACACACAGCCCCATCCCACACACAGCCCCATCCCACACACAGCCCCATCCCACACACAGCCCCGTCCCACACACAGCCCCATCCCACACACAGCCCCATCCCACACACAGCCCCAAACACTGCCCCATCCCACACACAGCCCCATCCCACACACAGCCCCGTCCCACACACAGCCCCAAACACAGCCCCGTCCCACACACAGCCCCATCCCACACACAGCCCCGTCCCACACACAGCCCCATCCCACACACAGCCCCGCACACAACCCCCCCATCCACACACCCGCCCCATCCCACACACAGCCCCATCCCACACACAGCCCCAAACACAGCCCCATCCCACACACAGCCCCATCCCACACACAGCCCCTCACACAGCCCCATCCCACACACAGCCCCGTCCCACACACAGCCCCATCCCACACACAGCCCCTCACACAGCCCCATCCCACACACAGCCCCATCCCACACACAGCCCCTCACACAGCCCCATCCCACACACAGCCCCGTCCCACACACAGCCCCATCCCACACACAGCCCCACACACAGCCCCATCCCACACACAGCCCCGTCCCACACACAGCCCCGTCCCACACACAGCCCCAAACACAGCCCCGTCCCACACACAGCCCCATCCCACACACAGCCCCATCCCACACACAGCCCCACACACAGCCCCAACCCACACACAGCCCCACACACAGCCCCAACCCAAACACAGCCCCATCCCACACACAGCCCCGTCCCACACACAGCCCCATCCCACACACAGCCCCGTCCCACACACAACCCCCCCGTCCTGCACACAGCCCTGTGTAGTGTAATGCAGTTTATAGTGTAACTTCATGTGGTTTTAGTGTAATGTAATGTTAGATAGTGTAATGTAATGTAGTTTAGTGTAATGTTGGATAGTGTAATGTAATGTAGTTTAGTGTAATGTAATGTTGGATAGTGTAATGTAATGTAGTTTAGTGTAATGTAATGTTGGATAGTGCAATGTAATGTAGTTTAGTGTAATGTAATGTTAGATAATGTAATGTAAGGTAGTTTAGTGTAATGTAATGTTGGATAGTGTAATGTAATGTTGGATAGTGTAATGTAATGCAGTTTAGTGTAATGTAATGTTGGATAGTGTAATGTAGTGTAGTTTAGTGTAATCTAATGTAATGTTGGATAGTGTAATGTAATGTAGTTTAGTGTAATGTAAGGTTGGATAGTGTAATGAATGCAGTTTAGTGTAATCTAATGTAACGTTGCATAGTGTAATGTAATGTAGTTTAGTGTAATGTAATGTTGGATAGTGTAATGTAATGTAGTTTAGTGTAATGTAATGTAATGTTGGATAGTGTAATGTAATGTAGTTTAGTGTAATGTAAGGTTGGATAGTGTAATGTAATGTAGTTTAGTGTAATGTAATGTTGGATAGTGTAATGTAATGTAGTTTAGTGTAATGTAATGTTGGATAGTGTAATGTAATGTAGTTTAGTGTAATCTAATGTAATGTTGGATAGTGTAATGTAATGTAGTTTAGTGTAATGTTAGATAGTGTAATGTAATGTATTTTAGTGTAATCTAATGTAATGTAGTTTAGTGTAATGTAATGTTGGATAGTGCAATGTAATGTAGTTTAGTGTAATGTTGGATAGTGTAATGTAATGTAGTTTAGTGTAATGTAATGTTGGATAGTGTAATGTAATGTAGTTTAGTGTAATGTAATGTTGGATAGTGTGATGTAATGTAGTTTAGTGTAATGTAATGTAATGTTAGCTTGTGTAATATAATGTATAGTGTCGTGTAATGGGTGCAGATTTAGCACTGAGGCCATTATCTGTGGGTCTGTCTCTTTGTCCGCACAGGTTATGCCACCCCACAGGCTGACTGGAACTCCAGCTGTCAAAGAGAAGGGCTGATCCGGGACGCGTGCCCCTCCCCCCTCCCTCTCCCCCTCCCTCTCCCCTCCCGCTGCTGCCCTCCTGTGTCCCCATGGCGACAGGAGGTCATGCCCCCGAGACAGACGTGCTGATCAACCTGCATCAGGTAGGAGACACGCCCGCCCCGCCCTCTCCCCTCGCTCCACCTCACCTTAGTGACTTCCCTGGGGGAGAGAGAGAGCACCTACCCGCCTCTCCTGAGATACCGGCATCCTGCGTCCCCCCGCCCCCGCCGGGAATAGCACACGGTGACTTCTGCCACACAAACGAATTAACTGGAGCTGGCGGGGTTAGCGGTATTTTAAACAGACAAAGGGGTCAAAGGGGAAGTGGCGTTGGTGTCGTCTTGATAATTTGCAGTGAATCAATCATCCCTAATTAGAGGGGGTTGCTAAGGCGACCTTAGCAACCGCCGGCTGATGTCTGGCAGCCGCCCGTGCGGCGCGGGTCCCAGTGACGCTGGCGGCGCGCCGGCGGTACGCTAGCCGCCGCGCGCGCGGAGACGGGCGCAGATGGGCCGGCTCCTCCGGCTGCGTTGGCACCGCGCGGCGACGTCTCTCGGCTCAGCGTGCGCGCGGGAGGCCGAGAGTAACGGACCTGCCCCCCCCGCCATCCCGCCAACCTGCCATCCCACCATCTCGCCAGCCCGCCATCAGCTCTTACGGCCCGTCCTGCTCTTTCTAAAGGCCGGCCGGTCCCGTTTCCTGTTTCCTCCTACAAGAGGTCCCGGCTAACGAACGGGCTCTAATTGCGCTGATACGTCGTGACAGGAGCGCGAGTCGCGGTAACATTACATTACATTACAGGCATTTGGCAGACGCTCTTATCCAGAGCGACGTACAACAAAGTGTATAACCATAACCAGGAACAAGTATGACGAAACCCCTAGAGAGAAGTACCGGTCCAAGTACAGGGAACAACCGCATAGTTCAACTTGGACCCTGGTGGTTAAACTGATTAACACTAACAACAAGAACGGCAACAACGCAATCTATGGAAAAATAAAAATAAATAAAAATACAAGTAGTCGTTAAGACTGGCGCATCAACTAAGTCACCTGTCATCAACTAAGGTAACAATGTGAAGTGGATGACTGTGGCGGTGGCACAGGTCATGCATGCAGATGAGGTGTGGCAGGCTGAGGGAAAAGTCAGAGCGGGTGATGCACAGGAGGGGGCCTCTGTCTGAACCCCCCCCCCACACCCCCCTCCCCAGCTGGGAGCCCTCTGCTTCAGGCTGACTGGGGAACGGTGGGGTGCCCAGAATGGCTTGGGATAGATAGAACATGGGATCGTGTGGATGGTGAAGGAGTGATCTGTCAATCGCTCAGTCGAGTAGGCAAGGTTCGGCCCCTGCGCTGCTGCTGATGTCAGTGGTAGGCGGGTCCGTGACACATCCCCCTAAAGATGTTGCTGTTTCAAGGGGATTGAAAGGCCTGCTTGTGGGGTGTGTCAGTGGGTGTCCCAGGTAAAGCTCAGCTCCAGACTGTGAGCTGAGTGGCCCTTGCAGATCATTCAGAGCCAGGTCTCTGAGGAGGAGATAGTGATATAGGCAGCAATGTGGAGTAATGCTTAGGAAACTGGGCTTGTCCCTGCAGGGCTGCAGGTTCGACTCCCAGATACAGCAGGATAGTGCTGCTGTAGCGGGGATCCCCTTTGTTTGCTGTGTAATGCTCCCCACATCAGATCCACTTTGTTCGCTGTAAATGTGTTCTGTTCCGTGTATCCGATGTGCTTTGTTTGCTGTGGGCTGTTCCACGTATCATGTCCCCTGCGGTCACCGTGGGCTGTTCTGTGTATCAGGTTCAGCTGAGTGTAAACATTAACACAAAGTCCCACCGGTGTTTCCAAGGCTGTCTACTTTTAGCCCCGGAGACGGGCAAGGCTGGCCCATGGGAGGACAGCGCATGATTGGCTGCAGTCAAAAACAGCCTGGCTCGCTGTGATTTGCTCATCCCTCCCCCACTAAATTTACACAGAGAGCACACTGATGGGAGGGAGGGAGGCTGGAAGAGAACATTTTTGTTGCCTCCGGGTGAATATTTGACTAAACAATATTCAAACCTCATTCAAATCAACACAATGTGACTTTCAGCGACTGAATGGGGATATATTATCAGCGACTTAACTGAGCCAAAGAAAAGAAATAACAAATAGCACAGTACTAACCCCATTGTGAGACTGTGAAGTAAACTAGGCCAAGTGTTCTGTAGCTAAAATATCATTTGAAGTAACATGATTTCTGTTAGGGATTATTTCTATTTCCGTTTTACAGGAATAATAAAAGGCCTTTGACAGTTGTGTGCCCTGAACGACACCCTATCATCTGGGGCCGTATTGCTGATAGTGGGCTTCTTCGCGAGCTCCTCGGTGGTTTTGTGCCTGTCTCTCAGCGAAACAGTGGAGCTCTGGAAGGACAGGAGTGAGAGGCTCTCTGCGTTTCCCGCCTTTTCCTGCTTTCCATCTGCCAGGCGATGCAAGGACTGCCTGTGGGTCTGGCAAACCTTACCGCTTCACAGAGAGTAATTCAAACGGACAGCAGAGGAAGAGAGCTTGCCATTCTTATCAGACATATTCTCCTGACGCTCGGCAGAAGTTTAAATAACACAAGTGTCTTGGATGACAAAAACATGTTGCACTGAAAATATTTTCAAAAATAGTATTACTATATATTTATGTCCTCTACTCAGACCAACAGGTTTCAGCATAATGTAATTATATGGTTCTAGTGATTACAACCAGAGACACATGTCCCCTACAGGAGACAAAAAGGAATGGCTGGGTCTTAGTAGGATGGGAATGTACTTGCATACCCATAAATAAAAGATTATGGCACTTAATGTAAACATGCCCTACATGGACACACAGGCTTTTTGAGTCTGGTTAGGATTTGCTGTTTGCTGGTTTCTGTTTGTATCTCTCCTAATTCAATGCTTGCTGTCCCCCTGTTGCTTCTCTCTGAAACATTTTTATATATTTCTATATGGTTGATTCAGTTTTAAGCCCCTATAATTAATGCTTAGGTTAATAAAATGCGTACGTTAATGTGATAGCATGTGCTGTATGTTTAGTATGACTCCAGTCCATGATTTATCAGATAAACACAGTAACATCAAACCATCTATACTACTTCAACTTTAAGTACAGACAGATTGGGCGGATGTTCAGGGCCCTTAAAGACGGATTGGGCTGATGTTGAGGGAACTTAAAGACGGATCAGGCAGATGTTCAGGGCCCTTAAAGATGGATTGGGCTGATGTTCAGGGCCCTTAAAGATGGATTGGGCTGATGTTGAGGGCCCTTAAAGACGGATTGGTCTGATGATGAGGGCCCTTAAAGATGGATTGGGCTGATGATGAGGGACCTTAAAGATGGATTGGTCTGATGTTCAGGCAAAGGAGACGCTGGTAATGGCTGCCGTGCAGTACAGAGCATTAGCATGATTAATGAAGCAGTGCGGATCGATGGCTGAGAGAAAATGCAGCCTCTGTACTGCAGATATGAACAGACAGGCCGCGTGTTGAGCACACCGTTGCTGTGATGGATCGCCGCCTTTGTTTTCTGTTCGGTTGTCCTGATTGGCTGCCCTGAGCGCTGACAGTACAGGTGAGCCCTGGCGTTCTGTGGTTACCCGTGGTAACGGGCACATTATAGGTTAGCAGCCATTTACGAAATGTCAGTCCTTGCTTTTATTTATGTTTTTTATTATGGGAGTCACATTAAAGACAATGATTGATAATTGAAACAGTAATGCTTAATAACTCTTTGTTGAGTGAATTTCTTTTTTGCACAGAAAGGGGTTTATACTACAAAACTATAAGTTAACCAAATAAAACACCAAAGAGGAAAATAGTAATGCATATAAGATAGTTACGTAAGTTTGATGTAGAAAAGTGGAAGTTTAAAATGAGACTTAAGGCCCTGATAAATCTGGCCAGTTATTCCAGAAAATTGGAACCCTCGCTGCGGAGTCCTTTTCCAGTCTTGCTTTGAAATGCGTGGTTGGGACAGTGAGGAGGGTTTATGTTGGGGGTCTAATGCGGTGGGGTGTAAGCTTTTATGAGATCAGAAATGTATTCTGGGGCAATATCTAGCCTTACCTTAAAAGTGGTAAGTAAAAACGTTTTTTTCATGAATTCTTAAAGCTACTGGAACCCTGTGCAGTGAAGCTGGGAGAGGTGTTGTATGAGATTTGATATTTATTCTGGTGAGAGGCCGAGCAGCTGAGTTTTTGAACTGCAGGTGGAATGAGGTATTTTCTACTGCGATACAGAAGCAGAAGGATGCAATAAAATAAAATTCATGTGCGATAAAATTGCTCTTTGGTTTAACATTATACAACACTATTGACTCAAGAGGCTGTCTCTCTATGATGTAATTTCCTGTGTGGGGTCTGTTTACGGACTTCCTGTTTGAGCATGCTGTGGTGGGATCCAGTGGCCCTAAGCTGGGGTACCAGGCCCTGCGCACCTCACTACGTCAGCTGTTCAGCGTCTGTCCTCCAATCAGCTTCCATCAACAAGCTGATGACCTGTCTAACAGCCGCATGCAGGCTGTCCCTCTGACCTCCTGGTCTTACAGACCAGCCAATCAGCTGTGATCTGTGAGGCAGCTGGGTCTGTCTGCATCACTGGTCATTGTTTGAGCAGAACTGCAGAGTTTGAGCAGAACTGCAGTGTTTGAGCAGAACTGCGGTGTTTGAGCAGAACTGCGGTGTTTCAGCAGAACTGCAGAGTTTGAGCAGAACTGCAGAGTTTGAGCAGAACTGCAGTGTTTCAGCAGAACTGCAGAGTTTTAGCAGAACTATTGAGTGATCTCTAGTATCATTCTGGGATTAGATTAGGAAGATTTAAGCACAGTTTCCTGCTTTAAGCCATGCACTTTTGAAAAATGCATTTGTGACATCAGGATTTCAGGGGCCAATCACGGCCAATTTGATTGCTTTGTGGTTCCCGTTTGTAGTTGATCACCTGACTGATGCCTTGCATTCTCTAAGGTTATTTTAAATGTGTGTATGTGTGTGTACGCGTGTGTGTGTATCCTAGGGCTGGGTGGTATACCTTGTGTGTAGGTACACTGGCATGAATTCACGCAACAGTATGCAGTTTTGTAATACCGTTGTTAATGGCATTTTATTCAATTTATTTAATGAATATTAAAAATTTCAAGTTGCTTCAATATGATAAAGAATTTGTGATGTAAACCTGAGGCAAATTGTTTTAAATTAGACCCCATTTCATGAAAAATGTTGATGTTTTAGTAATGTCCCTATGGAAATAGGCAAATCTGAACAGCTTTTCCACATAGAAAACTGACTTTGCTTGAGTTAACCAATCATCTTTTACCTGCTGATTTAATATCGCCACTCCTCTGCAAGGCACCGCCCACTGCTTGAGCTACAGAGCAGTGGCTATAAAGAAGGGTGCTAGCTGTTCGGTTTTAGACTGTAAGTTTAAAAACAAATCTTTACACCGGCTCCCTACGAATCCAGCCGTAAAAAAAACACTATGGGTGCCGTGTGTTTCTAATGCAAGATCCCCTGCTCAGCTTGGCAGAAAAATGTTTGTTTACTCAGGGCATTTCTCTGAAAGCAATATTCTCAATGAGATGGAGCGCAACGCTGGGTTTGCCTCCAAGTTAATACTAAAACCAGGCCCGGTTCCATCTATTCAAACCCCTACTGCAAACACCCAGCCAGCAAGTATTTGTGTTTTACCAATAAATTTACCCTGAATGACTTGTCATTGATAGCCAATGTTTTCTGAGATGTAAAAGTAGCAATGCATTTTTTTTGTCCACTGGGCTTCAATAAATATGCAATATCATAGGAATGCATTATTGTGGGAAATATTTTCCAGTCGGTGCCTGTGTAAAGGAAATTCAGTGTAGGGAAAAGGAGAGGAGATATCACGCACAATGTAATCTAAACTCCTCCATTTTTCTTATTTCTTCTCAGGCAGTAGACCTTGTGCAATTTAGCGGTTTTGGCTTTATGTCACTATTGTTGTACTGTTTGTGTCACTGTGTTTGTGCTGAAATGTGATATCTTGGCAGTTATAGCAAACGTTAGTTGGACTTTGACCTAAATATGAAAGAGGATTCTTGAGGAAATCTGGGTAGACCCTCTACTTGAGCTGGGTTGTCCTCATATTTCGGGGTCTGACTCCGCCCCGTACGTTTACGCCATGACGACACCCCTTGGTGCCGCCATACCGCTTTTCTCAAACCTGTTTGTGGGTGGAGTGGGCAAAAATTCAGAGCCAATCACAGCTATGGATCATTACATATTTAAATTAAGAAGGAAAAATGGCTCCTGTGAGTGAAGTGATAGCAGGAGTCTCGGGAAAATAATTTATTAAAATATTTGTGAATTGTTTTGACTGAAAAACAATTGGCAGATGCATTCAAGAGGGGCCAGGGAATAATGGAAATTTTTGGAAAATATGGTAAAAAAAAAGAAAGGACAACTTAATGCCTGAAAGTAGGCCTGGGTGATAAATCATGTCAATGATTATGAAATGTTTTTAAGCATAACAATCATCTTTATTTTTTTGTAATCAGTAAAGTGTTTTTGTCTATCACATGAACACTACAAGGCCACTGAGTGGATATCATTTCAACACTTAATAGATAGAAGTGGTATTGTTTTTTTCCAGAAGTATTTCACATGGCCTCTGAAGTTTGGGTGTTTACTACGCATTGGGTATGATTAAAGAAAAGAGACGAAAATTAAGACAATACGTTAAAAATACCAGATAATCCTCTATATGGTTTATTATTGAGCACCCCTACCTGGAAGGGCAAATTCAAAACCTAGAAGCTTGGATTAAAAAAATAAAATAATATATATATTATATATGTGCAAAAACTCTGGTTGGTAGTTCTTTTTGTACCGCCGTAGTTAAGAAAAAACCTCTGGTCGTTAATTCTATGAAAACAACGATTCCATCAAGAAAAATAGTTCCTTCTCGTTTTATACCATACAATTAGCACCAATTTTGGTCATTTTTGAAACCATAACTCAGTCAAATGAATCTCCCTAGCTCTGTCTTGCTTTTTAAAATGTTGCGGTCCTGCAGTGTAGACATTTCGTTTTTTCCAAGACACTCTGAAACCGGGTTTGAATGCCAGTTAGCTTTATGATGGTTTCGCCGCCACTTGTCACCTAGCCAATATTAAAATTCTGGGTTTTAGGCAGTGACGTTGCCAAAGAGATTCGAATAGCAGTAAGTAACCTAACCGACTAGTAGGTGCAGTAGGTTGCAATCAGACGATTCTATGGCTAGCACTGGTACAGCAAAGTTCAGTCACAGAGTTCTGAGTGACAGACTGACAGTTCCGCTTGTCTGACAAACGTACACATACACACTGCGCAGAGTTCTGTAGACAAATCCAGATATTTCTTGTTCGGTAACGTTAGTGTCAGTGAACTGTCTGAAACAGTGGATATCCGCGGATTTTTAAAGGAAATATCGAGACAGGTTGTTGAGGAGGAGATTCAGGAGAATAATGATGAGATTGAGAATGTAAATACGTTTCAGCGGATGTTGAGAGCCAGTCAGCAGCTCAGCCGGTGAGTGCATATTCTGGTAACATATTCAGAATACATATTCTGGTAACTAAGTGTGTTTGTATAGCCAGTTATATTGAATCACATAGCTATTTACTCTGTTAGTCTGTTTCTCTACTGTAACATGACCAGTTACATTAATTATTTAACTACATCTAGCTGTCTTCATTCTGCTCAGCAATATAGTCACATATTACATTCATTCAACATTATATCCCTATACTAGCCAGATTAGTATAGCACTGTCACTATTTTTTTTTTGTAATCTACAGTAATGTTTGTGTGTGTAAAAATATAATAAATGGTTCCCCCCCCAAAATTTGCGGGCCCCAAAAACTTTTGCTCACACTGTCCTTCATACTTTCCGCGTCCGCGTGTCCGCGACGGTCTGCTTTGGTCCTCGTGGCGTAAATGTCGTCATCCTGGCTGACTGAATAATGAAATAAACGAGACAAGTTTTTAAAAATTATGCCATGTCATTCTACAGTCAATGTCTGGGACTAAATATTTAATAAACATACAACCTTCCCATTGGTTTTACACGTAGAAATGTCCCTTTTTAGACTGAGTGGTCATATATTGTCTTGGACAATCCATTTGTGAAATACACGTGCATTTGTGATGCCTGGCTACCTCCAAAAATAGCTGTGCATAATACCACACCTGTTGTTTACGGTGTTGTCGCCCTTTTTAGTACAGTCTGGCTTGATTGACAATTCATTTATTCAGTAGGTGAGAGTGTAAGATTTCTAACAACATATAGCATGTCTAATTTTGCTTTTGGAATAGCGTTTTATAGGTCAGCGTAACCGAAAATCTTTTGAGTGTAGATCGGTTAATGCGCACGCGTGGAACACCAGACTGACGCGGAATGGAACCGGGCACGCGTCCACGCGACCAGTACAAGTCCGCGCAGCTGTCCGCGGACGCGGAACGCGGAAAGTATGAAGAGCCCCTTGGGGCTAAGCCCCAGATGTCTTTGAATCCTAGAAACGCCCCTGGCTTTAGGTCAGAATGGTCACACAGCATGCTTGTTATCCCGGCTAGCTAGCTACTAGCTAGCTAACTGTATTCAAAACAGCGGTTACTACAATCCTTTACAAAGATACGGATGAAAATGCTTCCCGTAGCCATGACTTAAATACGGAACGCCTGTTCTACTGTCAAAATAAGGGACGATTCCGTATTTTGCCGGATTTTTGGCATTCCTAAATGAAGCCAGTGACTATTGGATATTGAAAAGGGGAGGGGACGTAACAACAATTGAAAACTGAAAGAATAATGTTACTGTTTTAACTGCTTTAGAATGCTGGATTTTGTAGCGCATTAATTTTAGAACTGTTGAAAGGCCTGAGGTGTCCCTTTACTGAGAAATAATGCCCACCCTTTGGACCAATCAGAATCGAGTTTGTATATATATATATATATATATATATATATAGCTTGAATATTCTATAAAATATAGTAACACTTGCAGGTTTAATGTTAGGGTTTGTATGCTTACTATTCAATTTTTGAATGTTATTCAATATTCACACTATTCAGTTCAGTGTTCATGTTTTTAATTTCTCATAAAAATAATGAAATGTATTACTGCATTTTTATTGATCCTTATTATTCTGCAGTTACAGTAGCCCTGTGTTTCAGTTTACTTGCATAGTTTGTATCGGAAAACCAAATGCCTTCATATCATCAATAAGCCGCCTATAGGATAAAATGCCAAACACACCTGGTAAATGCTTAGAAATGCTCAGGGATATTATGGGTACAGCTTCTTTCTGAATGATACTGCATTTCAAGTCTTCACCGCTTTCACGTTTACATGCAACCTTAGACACACTAAATGAACTACAGTTAAATCTGCTTACCTGCATAAAATAATAAAACAGACCGATGTCTGCTGTCGACCTGATTTTCAACAGAAACCACCTACCTTCGTAGATTTTTGCAGTTTTGTGTCTTTATGGGGCAATTGTTGGTTCATGTATGCCACATCTGCTGACTTTTAACATATATCTATAGATCATTATGCAACTGGACATAATTCCATGAAAATGTCTGAAATATTAGCTAATAGTCTATGCAAATATATGATTTCTTTCAAAAAAGAATGAAAGAGAAATGCTTCCGAATTTGGATATTCTATGCAAACCCAAATTATCCAATAATCCTTCATGCAATTAAGTTGATTCTACTGTATTAACCTACACTGTTTTTTCCTATTTAGGCAGATTGAAATGAGAAATTTTGAAAAGCCTTTAATGTTGCGTAGGGTACAAGTAACACCATTGACAAAAAGGATGGTGCAAGCATTCTTTGAGTGAATGTATTAAACAAATTTAAATACAGTAAACTGGTATTTGTGTGGATTGAGATAAAAGATTTATTAATGTTGTACCCTAAGTTTTGTGTGACAAAAATGGAACACATTTGAAGACATATGACAATTCCAAATACCGCTATTCCTATAGAATGACCCCCTTTACAATGTGTAAATCCTTCAGTATAGGCTGTATCCACCCCGATTCTGGCACATACAACATGTAACCCATCAATAAATATCAAAATTGTTCAAATCGTAAATTTGTACTTTATTTTTGCATTGTTGTGGTCTCTTGAAGACCAGAACTTTACATTCTAAATTTAGCTAAATGTAGGGAGACGACACGTCGAGTTGTTGACTGCAGTCGCTGTCACATAAAGTCACCACCTAAGCCCTATATGAGCCGGGAAAAACCCTGCAGTAATATCAAAAATATTGTGATGCGATTGGCTATATCACCCAGTATGTGCTATTGGTTGTTTGGCTTTAGACCGACTCTCTTAAATTCCAATTTAAGAGATTGCAATTTAAATTCTGAAATTAAATTAGCGTGTTATTAATATAATTTCGTTTCATTGTTTAATGAAACCCTGATGGATGCCAGGATGTTTGGTTTTAGCAGGAAATTATGTGTTTGTTGCAATGAGCTGTAGTGTAGCTGGGATATGTAGTTTTAGCAGTAAATGA